>NC_140177.1:83471399-83491399 GCF_963971535.1 Notolepis coatsorum | reverse complement strand
AAATAGGGGGACACTGCCACCTAGTGAAATTTGAGAGGAAATGCAGTTTCCTGTTTTCTGCCAAAAGCTCCGCGGTGAAGTTCAGACGGGGAAAATCGAAAAAAGATGTAAACAGATCAAAGACGCTGTAAAGCGTCTTTGGCAACTTGAGCATGGCCGGGAATGACGTGTTTAGGCGTTTTCCGGCACCCAAAGTGTTAATTAATAATGCTTGTAATAAACCAAACCGTTTGTAAATCCGTCAATATTTCAGCGAGTTATGAGTATTTTTGTCTGTGCAGCTCACTCACTCTCACTCAAGGCTAACTGGAGCAAGATGGCGGCGGTTCAGTGACGTCGCTCTCCATTGGCCGGCAGCGCGGGCAAGCTATCTAGTGTTCTATATATATCTATGGGTGGAACACTGAATCCTCACCATTACTGCCACGGAAAGAGTGATGGGGATCAGTCAACTCATCGCAGTATAAATCAGGGCCTCTAGGTGGCAGTATACACATGAGAACAGTCAACAGTCTTTCCTACACATGTTGTAGAAGAAGATAATCTGACTCAAATGGAGTTGGACCATGAGGGACAGGATCGTTCAGAAATGCACACTCTATGGCTGTCCGCCCCAGGTGGCCAGAACATTATGGTTTGTATGAAGATCGATGTCTATAACTGCTTTAGAGGGAGGGATGAGGGGAACATAGACATAGAGGAGAGGAGAGGAAGAACAGCAGGGTGTGAAGGAGATGGGAGGAAAATGATGGAAAGGGATGAGAGAAGAGCGGGAATGGGAGTGATGGGAAGGGGAGAGAGGCAGGAGAAGAAGGGTAAGGAGAGGTAATGAAAGATAAGCAGATGAATAATGGGAGGGGGGAGAGGAAGGAGAGAGTGAGAGTGTAGAGGAAGAAGAATGAAAGGAGGGGAGAGGAAGGAGAGAGAGGGTGGAGGGGTGGAGGATAGAGAGTAGGGTAAGAAGGAGAGAGAGGGTATAGGGTAAGACGGGGAGAGAGGAGGGAGAGGAAGAGTTGCTGGGAAAGAAGGGGGGATAGATTGGAGGGGAAAGGAGGCAGAGAAGAGAGAAAAGGTACAGTGATTTACTGCTGGAGCCATTGCACGTCACGACAGACCCCCTCCCTTCAAACCCCCTCTTGATATTGTTGATGCCATAGACATGTGAAGACACACACACACACACACACACACACACACACACACACACACACACACACACACACACCCACACACACACACCCACACACACACACACACACACACACACACACACACACACACACACACACCACATCAAAGACTTGAACCCTCTCAAACACCTTTGAACTATGGCGAGGCCTGGATATCACACACACACACACACACACACACACACACGCACACACACACACAAAGATCAAAGGGCTTGACCCCTATCCAACAGCGTTGAACTTGCAGTACATTGTGGCCTATATATGCATGGATTGTGTAGCATAGCATGTATCACAATTCCATTGATAGCACACACTGTGTGTGTGTGTGTGTGCTATCAATGGAATTGGGACTAATGCTAAATGAAATAGCATTGATAACACACACACACACACCACATCAAAGACTTGAACCCTCTCAAACACCTTTGAACTATGGCGAGGCCTGCATATCACACACACACACACACACACACACACACAAGGCCATGCAACCTAAAGCTACACACATCAAAGGGCGTGCACCTACACACACACACACACACACACACGGCCATGCAACCTAAAGCTACACACATCAAAGGGCGTGCACCCACACACACACACACACACACACACACAAGGCCATGCAACGCCATGCAACCTAACGTGTAGCACATGGTCATCAACTATATCGATTTGAACATGCACATAAAACAATATTCACATTGCAACATGACGTACCATTGCCCCCTCGTCGACCACCACCGCGTCCCACGTCTGACTCGTGCGATGAATCAGACCCATAAGTACACCTCCGACCCAAGCCGAGATCATCGTCAGATGACTCCGGAGCTAGAATATAATAAATGCATATCGGCGTTGGTTTGGCGAACTAACGTTACATAGTCACAGTATCCAATGAATCAATTAGCGTTAGGTAAATCATCAAATACACGTTTCACACACACACACAATCACATATATAATAAATGCATATCGGCGTTGGTTTGGCGAACTAACGTTACATAGTCACAGTATACAATGATTCAAATAAGCGTTAGGTAAATCATCAAATACACGTTTCACACACACACACATATATATAAGACCGTGTAATTACCTGGTGGTTCCCAATCGGCGCTCCCATCAGGTGGGCGGTCGAATCACTGTCCGCTGACTCGGATGAAGAAGCTATGACCACCGCAGCCTTCCTCTTCCTCGAACTGCGTCGGGGTGAGCCGGTCCCGGTCCCGGGGCGAGACGCGTTGCTGGGCCCAGCAACGGTCTCACGGCTCTCTCCGATCGGAGCTACCAAAGTCGTTGGTGCTGCTGCTGCTGGAGCTACCAAAGGTCCGGTCGTTGGTGCCGCTGCTGGAGCTACCAAAGGTCCGGTCGTTGGTGCTGCAACCGCGGATCCAAACGCCAGCTTCGTTTCAACAAACCGATCCGCTGTCGGTTTGTCGCCTCGCTTACCTACACTACGTCTCCTCATACTGAACTAATAATCTAAATGGAACTACTAACTGATCAAACTACTATTACTACTACTGAAATATACTACCTAGACTACACACTAATCCCTCACAATAGTACTACTACTTAGCACGACTAAGTACTTTCTAAAGCACAGCTGAAACCTTACAATTATTCTGATACTACCACTATACTGTATAACACTATAAATATAGACTATATGCTGATCTCAATTCAAATATCTCTCTCTCAATCTCTCTCTCTCTATCGCTCTATCTATCTCTCTCTCTCTCTCTCTCCTCCAAAACCTCGTCGATTCTGGGGTCGCGCAAACGTTTTATACCTGTGGTCACATTGGCCACTGCATCTGGCCAATCAAATGCCAGATTCATTGTGGGGTACAATATTCACCCTCATGTGATAGTGGTAGAAAATAGGGGGACACTGCCACCTAGTGAAATTTGAGAGGAAATGCAGTTTCCTGTTTTCTGCCAAAAGCTCCGCGGTGAAGTTCAGACGGGGAAAATCGAAAAAAGATGTAAACAGATCAAAGACGCTGTAAAGCGTCTTCGGCAACTTGAGCATGGCCGGGAATGACGTGTTTAGGCGTTTTCCGGCACCCAAAGTGTTAATTAATAATGCTTGTAATAAACCAAACCGTTTGTAAATCCGTCAATATTTCAGCGAGTTATGAGTATTTTTGTCTGTGCAGCTCACTCACTCTCACTCAAGGCTAACTGGAGCAAGATGGCGGCGGTTCAGTGACGTCGCTCTCCATTGGCCGGCAGCGCGGGCAAGCTATCTAGTGTTCTATATATATCTATGGGTGGAACACTGAATCCTCACCATTACTGCCACGGAAAGAGTGATGGGGATCAGTCAACTCATCGCAGTATAAATCAGGGCCTCTAGGTGGCAGTATACACATGAGAACAGTCAACAGTCTTTCCTACACATGTTGTAGAAGAAGATAATCTGACTCAAATGGAGTTGGACCATGAGGGACAGGATCGTTCAGAAATGCACACTCTATGGCTGTCCGCCCCAGGTGGCCAGAACATTATGGTTTGTATGAAGATCGATGTCTATAACTGCTTTAGAGGGAGGGATGAGGGGAACATAGACATAGAGGAGAGGAGAGGAAGACCAGCAGGGTGTGAAGGAGATGGGAGGAAAATGATGGAAAGGGATGAGAGAAGAGCGGGAATGGGAGTGATGGGAAGGGGAGAGAGGCAGGAGAAGAAGGGTAAGGAGAGGTAATGAAAGATAAGCAGATGAATAATGGGAGGGGGGAGAGGAAGGAGAGAGTGAGAGTGTAGAGGAAGAAGAATGAAAGGAGGGGAGAGGAAGGAGAGAGAGGGTGGAGGGGTGGAGGATAGAGAGTAGGGTAAGAAGGAGAGAGAGGGTATAGGGTAAGACGGGGAGAGAGGAGGGAGAGGAAGAGTTGCTGGGAAAGAAGGGGGGATAGATTGGAGGGGAAAGGAGGCAGAGAAGAGAGAAAAGGTACAGTGATTTACTGCTGGAGCCATTGCACGTCACGACAGACCCCCTCCCTTCAAACCCCCTCTTGATATTGTTGATGCCATAGACATGTGAAGACCACACACACACACACACACACACACACACACACACACACACACACACACACACACACACACACACACACACACACACACACACACACACACACACACACACACACACACACACATTTTAATACTTTATTTGGTTCCACAAATTATATTACATAAACAGGGAATCAAATGTATCGGGGCCAAGCAGCACTGAACACTTAAGGGTACACATAGCACCTCCTTCTCCACGTGGCTAAGCTGCCAATAATAGCTGAGACAGAGCAATATTTGGCAATTTGTTTGGCTTTTCTTTTAGACATTGCAGCAATTCTCAGACCAGTCATGGTGGATTTGTGTACATGGCCAAGACTTCCGAACACAAGTACACCATATCTACACCTATACCCAAGGTCAGTCATCACACTGAGCAGTGGTTGGTATTTGATATACTTGTCCCGGAAGGCCTGGTCCATGTACAGGTCAAAGGTACAGCCTACTTCTATGACCAGCACCTCTCCGTGGCTGGTGTCAACAAAAACAACGTCCGGTGTATTGGGTATGTTAGCAAAAACATCGTTGGTAAGGCCAAACCACTCTGGTTTCACTCTGGCATGTTTGTACATTGTTGCACTAGATGGTGATATGTTCCGTACCGCATCACACACACACACACACACACACACACACACGCACGCACGCACGCACGCACACACACACACACACACACACACACACACACACACACACACACACACACACACACACACACACACACACACACACACACACACACACACACACACACACACACACACACACACACACACACACACACACACACACACACACACACACACACACACACACACACCATGGGACCTCCTGTATTTCTGTCTCTGACAGTGTTTGCAGCAGTTGAGATGATGGGGAGGAGGTTTGTAGAAAGGAGGAGACAGACTTTTAGAGTTTCTCTTCTAAAGCACAGCTCTGCTCAGCATTTATCTCTCTCAAATTCAAATTCAAATTCAAAAAGCTTTATTGGCATGACTTTTCACAAATGTTGCCAAAGCACAATTATGACATAAACAGCAAACAACATTATACAATACAACAACAATATAAGATCAAAGAAATAAAGGAGATGGTGCGGTGAGTAAAACATGGTACATGTACATATTAGAGTTGTTCCGATACCGATACCAGTATCGGAAATGACGCCGATACTGCCTAAAATGCTGGTATCGGTATCGGCAAGTACCCTCTAAACCTGCGCTCCGATACCATATGACGTAATTGATCAACAACACTGCTGAGTGAGCATTATAAAACAAACAAGTTTTTAATCGAGCGTGAATTAAAGTGTCAATGCCATTTGTCATTTTAACAGCAGATACTTTCTTAAAATGCCATCGTCCCGACAGAGCGATGTTGACGGGGAGCTCTGATGGGTTCGCTTGGTGGTGTTATTAGCATTGAACAGCGCTAACCGAAAGCTAGCTTTAACGTTACGTTGGCTAAAGTTGGGGCTATTCATAATCCAGCAATAATGGCTGCAGACCTGCAAGCAAAGTATAGCAAGTTGGCAAAGGAGTATTCCAAGTTAAATCACATTTCACCAGTAACGTTACAGTCTTTCCATCTACCGGTAGTGTGAGGTTCGCCTGTTCCCTGGACCTTTAATTCCCTGTCTCCTCACCTCTCCAGCCCCCACCCTCGCGTTCGTTTACTCTCCTCTGCTCTTCAGCAGCCCACACCCTTGGACTACCTTTCACAGCTGTGTTAAGTTATGATTAGCGCCCCAGAGGGCTTTAAATACCTGGACTTCCCCTCCAGTCCTCGTCGGGTCGTTCCGTATCTTATCTGTATCTGTATCTGTATGCTGGTTCTTCTCCGGCGTGAGACGAGGTGCCAGCCATCGCCACCTGTCGCCGTTTGCCTGGAGTGGGACACAGCCGGCGCGCTCTCAAAGCCGGCGCACATCGCTCCCTATCCTACGGGGGGATGCGCGCTCTTCAAGCCGACGCGTCCCACTCCAGACGTCTAGCCGGCGCGCTACTACTCCAGACGCGCATCGCTTCCTAATCCTCTACGGGAGGATGCGTCTCTCCGAGCCGGCGCGCTCTCCGAGCCGGCGCGCTCTTCTAGCCGGCGCGCTACTACTCCAGACGCGCATCGCTTCCTAATCCTCTACGGGAGGATGCGTCTCTCCGAGCCGGCGCGCTCTCCAAGCCGGCGCACATCGCTCCCTATCCTACGGGGGGATGCGCGCTCTTCAAGCCGACGCGCCCCACTCCAGACCCCGAGCCGGCTCGCTCTCCAAGCCGGCGCACATCGCTCCCTATCCTACGGGGGGATGCGCGCTCTTCAAGCCGACGCGTCCCACTCCAGACGTCTAGCCGGCGCGCTACTACTCCAGACGCGCATCGCTTCCTAATCCTCTACGGGAGGATGCGTCTCTCCGAGCCGGCGCGCTCTCCGAGCCGGCGCGCTCTTCGAGCCGGCGCGCTACTACTCCAGACGCGCATCGCTTCTTAATCCTCTACGGGAGGATGCGTCTCTCCGAGCCGGCGCGCTCTCCAAGCCGGTGCACATCGCTCCCTATCCTACCGGGGGATGCGCGCTCTTCAAGCCGACGCGCCCCACTCCAGACCCCGAGCCGGCGCGCTCTCCAAGCCGGTGCACATCGCTCCCTATCCTACGGGGGGATGCGCGCTCTTCAAGCCGACGCGCCCCACTCCAGACCCCGAGCCGGCGCGCTCTCCAAGCCGGCGCACATCGCTCCCTATCCTACGGGGGGATGCGCGCTCTTCAAGCCGACGCGCCCCACTCCAGACCCCGAGCCGGCGCGCTCTCCAAGCCGGCGCACATCGCTCCCTATCCTACGGGGGGATGCGCGCTCTTCAAGCCGACGCGCCCCACTCCAGACCCCGAGCCGGCGCGCTCTCCAAGCCGGCGCACATCGCTCCCTATCCTACGGGGGGATGCGCGCTCTTCAAGCCGACGCGCCCCACTCCAGACCCCGAGCCGGCGCTCTCTCCAAGCCGGCGCACATCGCTCCCTATCCTACGGGGGGATGCGCGCTCTTCAAGCCGACGCGCCCCACTCCAGACCCCGAGCCGGCGCGCTCTCCAAGCCGGCGCACATCGCTCCCTATCCTACGGTGGGATGCGCGCTCTTCAAGCCGACGCGTCCCACTCCAGACGTCTAGCCTGCGCGCTCCTACTCCATCCCTGTAAGCAGCTCTGGCCCTCGCCTTGTCCAAGGCCTTAACCCTGTTTTCTCTGTCCCTGTCTCCAGCCCGCTCCCCAGGCCTCTGTCCCTGTTCCCCTCTCCAGTGCCCCTGTTCCTGCCCTGTCCTTTGCCCTGGCCCTGTCCTTTAGCCTTAGCCCCTTAGCCTGCCCGCCTCTTAAAGGCACAGTGCCAATTTTCCCTAATTCTTGTTTCCAGTATTTTTTGTTCTCCCTTAAAGGGACAGTGCCGCTTTTTGTTTGTATTCAATAAATGCCCTGTTCTTGGCTTACTCTCATACCTGTCTTGTGTTGTGCGATTGGGGTCGGTTACAAACCATAACATTACGACCCGACCAGTCGACGACCCCAGCCAGCACAGACAGTGTATGTTGAGTTTAGCCTTTGTTAGCTCCCCTGTTAGCTTCCCTGTTAGCCTCGTTAGCTCCCCTGCAGCTTGCCAGGCCTCTACTACCAGCATGGCCCCAGTCTGCTAGCTTAGCCCCGGCTGCTAGCACAGCCTCTATGTTAATGCAGCCCTTGCAGCTAGCATAGGCCCTGTAGCTAGCCATGCCCAGGCAGCTAACCCGGTCCCTCTGCATGGCCTCCACTTTTTGTGTAGCTTTCCCACTGCTAGGACTGCCCCTTCAGCTAGCAAGGTCAGTTTCCCCGCTGCTAGGACTGCCCTTTCAGCTAGCAAGGTCAGTTTTCCCCTCTGCTAGGACTGCCCCTTCAGCTAGCAAGGTCAGTTTCTCCACTGCTAGGACTGCCCCTTCAGCTAGCAAGGTCAGTTTTCCCCACTGCTAGGACTGCCCCTTCAGCTAGCAAGGTCAGTTTTCCCCACTGCTAGGACTGCCCCTTCAGCTAGCAAGGTCAGTTCCCCACAGCTAGGACTGTCCTTCCAGCTAGCTTGTTCTCTCATGCTGGTCCAGCCCTGTCTGCTAGCCTAGCTCCGGCAGCTAGCGCAGCCTCTATGTTAATGTAGCAGTACAGCTAGCATAGGCCCTGTAGCTATCAGTGCCCTGGCAGCTTCCCTGTCCCTCTGCTAGCCCCACTTTTGGTGTAGCTTCCCCTGCTAGCATGGCCAATTTTGTTTGTTTGTTGCCTTGTCATGTCCCCTGCCCCTCTGTCTGTATTTTTGGGTACTGTGAGGTTCGCCTGTTCCCTGGACCTTTAATTCCCTGTCTCCTCACCTCTCCAGCCCCCACCCTCACGTTCGTTTACTCTCCTCTGCTCTTCAGCAGCCCACACCCTTGGACTACCTTTCACAGCTGTGTTAAGTTATGATTAGCGCCCCAGAGGGCTTTAAATACCTGGACTTCCCCTCCAGTCCTCGTCGGGTCGTTCCGTATCTTATCTGTATCTGTATCTGTATGCTGGTTCTTCTCCGGCGTGAGACGAGGTGCCAGCCATCGCCACCTGTCGCCGTTTGCCTGGAGTGGGACACAGCCGGCGCGCTCTCCAAGCCGGCGCACATCGCTCCCTATCCTACGGGGGGATGCGCGCTCTTCAAGTCGACGCGTCCCACTCCAGACGTCTAGCCGGCGCGCTACTACTCCAGACGCGCATCGCTTCCTAATCCTCTACGGGAGGATGCGTCTCTCCGAGCCGGCGCGCTCTCCGAGCCGGCGCGCTCTTCTAGCCGGCGCGCTACTACTCCAGACGTGCATCGCTTCCTAATCCTCTACGGGAGGATGCGTCTCTCCGAGCCGGCGCGCTCTCCAAGCCGGCGCACATCGCTCCCTATCCTACGGGGGGATGCACGCTCTTCAAGCCGACGCGCCCCACTCCAGACCCCGAGCCGGCGCGCTCTCCAAGCCGGCGCACATCGCTCCCTATCCTACGGGGGGATGCGCGCTCTTCAAGCCGACGCGCCCCACTCCAGACCCCGAGCCGGCGCGCTCTCCAAGCCGGCGCACATCGCTCCCTATCCTACGGGGGGATGCGCGCTCTTCAAGCCGACGCGCCCCACTCCAGACCCCGAGCCGGCGCGCTCTCCAAGCCGGCGCACATCGCTCCCTATCCTACGGGGGGATGCGTGCTCTTCAAGCCGACGCGCCCCACTCCAGACCCCGAGCCGGCGCGCTCTCCAAGCCGGCGCACATCGCTCCCTATCCTACGGGGGGATGCGCGCTCTTCAAGCCGACGCGCCCCACTCCAGACCCCGAGCCGGCGCGCTCTCCAAGCCGGCGCACATCGCTCCCTATCCTACGGGGGGATGCGCGCTCTTCAAGCCGACGCGCCCCACTCCAGACCCCGAGCCGGCGCGCTCTCCAAGCCGGCGCACATCGCTCCCTATCCTACGGGGGGATGCGCGCTCTTCAAGCCGACGCGTCCCACTCCAGACGTCTAGCCTGCACGCTCCTACTCCATCCCTGTAAGCAGCTCTGGCCCTCGCCTTGTCCAAGGCCTTAACCCTGTTTTCTCTGTCCCTGTTTCCAGCCCGCTCCCCGGGCCTCTGTCCCTGTTCCCCTCTCCAGTGCCCCTGTTCCTGCCCTGTCCTTTGCCCTGGCCCTGTCCTTTAGCCTTAGCCCCTTAGCCTGCCCGCCTCTTAAAGGCACAGTGCCAATTTTCCCTAATTCTTGTTTCCAGTATTTTTTTTTCTCCCTTAAAGGGACAGTGCCGCTTTTTGTTTGTATTCAATAAATGCCCTGTTCTTGGCTTACTCTCATACCTGTCTTGTGTTGTGCGATTGGGGTCGGTTACAAACCATAACAGGTAGCTCATGCTAGCTAACCTAGCTCACGTTAACGTGATCACTGATCGACCACCTCGCGTACACAATTAATGACATGTTGCGGACAGCCATATCGGTGACAATGTTTAGCTTTTAGTGTCAAAATAATGATAAGTCTGAGGCGGAGTCTCAAAAGAGAATGTTGAATATTTATTGTGCAAAAATCCCAACAGAGCCTCTGCTACTTAAACGGAGCTTTGTGGAAGCAAGTGCAGCAACGAATAATGTCCGTGTGGAACTAATGTGCCAACAACATTTCCGTGGGTGAACTCATTGCGATAGTTTTCAATTACTGATACTAATACTAATCTATACAATCACCTGTTGTTGAATAAATACCATTACTTTATAGTTATTACTAAAAAACAGTATATATAAAACAGTAGCTGTATAAAAAAATTTAAATATATATTTTCTAATTTATATACATTTTTTATTTTTATTTTTTTTAATGTATGCACTGGTATCGGATCAGTATCGGTATCGGCCGATACCCAAAGCTTAGGTATCGGAATCGGATCGGGAAGGACATTTTTTTATCGGAACATCTCTAGTACATATTATGTGTCCTACTGGTTGTCCCTTTTCTTGTGACATGAATTGACATATTTTGCCGCTAAAACTGCAAATTCTTTCTGTTCCCCCAGGAGGAATGGCAATTTCTGCACTTCTGTCATACTTTGGAATTCGGGGGAAATTATTAACATTTTTGGAAAGAATTCCCCCCTAATATTTTTGTAATTTTCACATTGTGATAGGAAGTGTAGTTCTGTCTCTACGGCTCCCTCATCACAAAGACAGCACAACCTCTCCTCTCTGGGCAGCCAGGTCTGTCTGTGTCTGCCCTTCTCTATCGCCAAACCATGGTCACTCAGTCTGTACATTGTCAAATTATTTCTTAGATTCTTATCAGTTACTGTGCTGAGGTAGTCTGTTTAAGGCCAAATATGTTTCTAATTTGTGTTGTGATTGTGTGAGTTGATTCCAATATGTAATGTATTTATCTTTTTCTTTGGTTATAATTTGGTTAGGTCTAATCTTCTGAGGCTGGCTAGGGTTTGTGATGTCAGAGTGTGAGATGTCAGCAAGTTTCATTATGAGTTGACAAAAGGGGCTCCTTTGTAGGTCCAGCTCTTGGCAGGCCAGGGCTTTATAATGATAGCAGGCCGGGGCACTTTTTTTAATATGGCTCCAGAATTTAATTGATATTTTTTGCATATTTATGAGTAACGGATATTGTCCTAATTCAGCCCTGCATGCAGAGTTTGGGCTTTTCCTTTGTACCCTGAGAATTGTTTTGCAGAACTCTACATGCAGGATCTCAATTGGATTTTTGTCCCATTTTGTCCAATCCGTTACTAATAAAGGGCCCCATACCTCACTGCCGTACAGTGCAATCGATTCTATAACTGCTTTAAATATTTTGAGCCATGTCCTGATTGGAACTTGGATTTGAACTGAACGCTTGATGGCATAGAAAGCCCTTTTTGCCTTCCCCTTTAGTTCCTTTACAGCTGAACAGAAATTTCCAGTGGAGCTGATTTGTAAACCTAGATATGTATAGCTATTTGTTTGTTTTATTTGGGTCACACCTATTTTGAATTCTGGGTAATTTCTCTGTAACTGGGATTTTTTTGGAAGGTCATCATTTTGGTTTTCTTCATATTCACTGTCAGGGCCCAGGTCTGACAGTACTGATGAAGAATGTCCAAACTTTGCTGAAGACCTTCTCTAGTAGGAGACAGTATGACCAGGTCATTTGCATAAAAGAGACACTTAATTTCTGTGTCTGTGAGAGTGAGACCAGGTGCTGCTGACTGTTCTAATAATAATGCCAGTTCATTTATATAGATATTGAACAGTGTGGGGCTGAGGTTGCAGCCTTGCTTCACCCCTCTGCCTTGTGGGAAGAAGTCTGTGTGTTTATCTCCAATTTTGACAGCCAATTTCACAATTTGTTATTTTCATATATGGATTTAATAACATCAAAGGACTTCCCCCCTATACCACTTTCTATTAATTAAAAAAGTAAACCCTCATGCCAGACTGAGTCAAACGCTTTCTGGAAATCGACAAAGCATGCATGAATTGTTCCTTTATTTTGATTTACATATTTACCGATTAGTGTGTGTAGGGTGAACATGTGGTCAGCTGTTCTATAGTTTGGGAGGAATCCAATTTGACTTTTGCTTAAAACATTGTGCTCATTGAGGAAATCTATAATTCTTGAATTTAGGATGCTGCCAAATAATTTCCCCAGATTACTACTAACACAGATGCCTCTATAATTGTTGGGATTATTTGTCTCCGTTCTTGAAAATGGGTGTGATCAGCCCTTCACTCCAGCTTTCAGGGAAATATCCCACACTTAGTACCAAGTTAAATATTTTTAAGATGGCCAATTTGCATTTTCTGTTTGTATGTTTTAACATCTCATTTAATATGCCATCAGTCCCACATGCTTTTTTGTTCTGCAGAGCTTTTAATTTGTCTTCCAATTCTAATTCACTGATTGGGTAGTCCAGTGGGTTCTGATAATCCTTAATAGCGCTTTCAAGATTTTTTAATTGTTCAGAAATGTGTTCTTGGGCTTGATTCTTTGTTGGTTTTCTATAAAGATTTTCGAAGTGGTTTTTCCATGTATCTCCATTTTGAATGGATTGTTAATTTTTATGTTTCTTGGTAAATGAGTTCCATTTTTCCCAGAATTTATTTGACCCCAGAGACTCTTCAATTAATTGTAACTGGTTTTGTATATATTGTTCTTTTTTTGTTCTCAGTGTGTTTTTATATTGCTTTATAGTTTCACAGTAACTAAGACGGAATTCCTGACTATCTGGATTCCTGTGTTTTTGGTTTGAGATATTTCTTAGTGTCTTCCTAATGGATTTACAGTCTGAATCAAACCACCTTTCCTTGTTTGTTTTCTTTGGTTGTTCTGTTTTACATTTTAAATTTGATGATGAGGCCAAATGATCAAATATGTGGTTGATGTGTACCAGACACCACTCTACACCTTCATTATTCTGAGGGTAAATCTGGGCCAGGAAGGAGTTTAGAAGAGACTGTGTTGACTCACTGACCATAGCATCCTGGTACTGCTCCAGACTGTTTTGAGCCCATCTGTATTTCATCTTTATGTTGTACAGCTTACAGGGTTGAGAGCATATATTACCTGTGTCTGCTCTTTTTAGATACAAAGTGATCTGAGAGTGATCTGATAGAGGTGTTTGTTCTTTTAAGGAGGTTAGGTCTAAATCCGTTATAGCATAATCAACGGTGCTGCTCTCTCTATCTCTCTCTTTCTCATCATCTCTCTGTGTCTCTCTCTTCTCTTCTGTCTCTCTCGCTCTCTCACTCTCATTGTTTTTCTCTCTTTCTTTCTCTTTAAATCTGTCTGTGTGTTTGCCTCTCCCTCTGCCAATTATCTCTCTCACTACATTGCAGACCTACGACGATAAAATTCCAGCACGTCCATTTAAACAGCCTCAAAGACTTCACGTGTGTGTGTGATGTTGCACATACACACACACACACACACACACACACACACACACACACACACACACACACACACACACACACACACACACACACACACACACACACACACACACACACACACACACACACACACGCACACGCACGCACACACGCACACACACACACACTAACCCTACACCCAGTCAGCAGAGACAGTATGCAGCAGCAGCAGAATGCCCTCAGCACCCCAGGCTCATCTCCTGGACTCGGAAAGGGCTCCATCAATCAACCTGCTGTACCTGTCTATCTGTTAGACAGATGGTAGGGTGGGCCATTCAACCTGTGTGTGTGTGTGTGTGTGTGTGTGTGTGTGTGTGTGTGTGTGTGTGTGTGTGTGTGTGTGTGTGTGTGTGTGTGTGTGTGTGTGTGTGTGTGTCTGCAGAGAGAGTGAGTTTTTGTCTGGGTGAGAGAGAAATAGATAGATAAGGAGTGTGTGTGTGTGTGTGTGTGTGTGTGTGTGTGTGTGTGTGTGTGTGTGTGTGTGTGTGTGTGTGTGTGTGTGTGTGTGTGTGTGTGTGTGTGTGTGTGTGTGTGTGTGTGTGTGTGTGTGTGTGTGTGAGAGAGAGAAAGAGAGAGAGAGAGAGAGATAGAGAGGTGCGATGTATGTGCTCCTTCTCTAACTCATTTGTTTATCATTTAATGAAGAATGTAAGATTTCATTGTAAATTTGTTTCTTTAGTTTACAATTTTTATTGTTTTTATATGGTTGATTGTTCGAGATAAAATAAATTCAACTCAAAGAGGGGAAGCAGGGCCGACTCCCTTATCGCTGTTTCTCAAGTTCACCCCTCCCCCCTCCAGGACGATTTTAAATATTGGTTAATTCCTTGGTCTTTCGGCAATATAACAAAAAAAACAACATAGCTAAACAGCATTTAGACCAATTCAAACAGACTATGGGTGAGACAGACCCATATGAAGGTAATGAATGCACTTTTGGATATAATTATAATTGTAGAGACCCCCCCCCCCCGCATGCACGCTCGCACGCACGCACGCACGCACGCACACACACACACACACACACACACACACACACACACACACACACACACACACACACACACACACACACACACACACACACACACACACACACACACACACACACACACACACACACACACACACATGTATTGTATGCAACAGTAAAGTATTTCTGTACTTTTTTTGTTGTTAATTTGAGCACTGTACCATCTCTTAGTAGACATATTGTATTGGTCAAGGAAACGAATAAACGAATAAAAGAGAGAGAAAGGTGATGACATGCAACCAAGGTCACAGGAACAATATCTTGACCCGGGACAGAGCATCACCTCCAGCTCTACCCGCAACCTTATCGCTCTCTATCTGAGTGAGGGGTGGTCGTTTGTAGTTCTGACTTTGTTCAAGGAATGGGTTAGTTAGGCCACCGGACATTTGACAGACAAAAACGGTGTGTTGCAAATGCACCTGTTCAGGTCTACTTTTCAATGATCTCAAATATATGGGCTACAGTGGCAAAAATAGCGGACCACTAATGCAGAATACCTAATGGGAGGCTTCTATATGATAAGCATCACTGCAGTGCCAGGGTATATAGTCTTCTCTGGAGCAGTTACTCACAGTACAGGAAATAATACTAAACAGCAATCCTCCTTGGTTTCCAGGTAGG
The DNA here is from genome assembly GCF_963971535.1 of Notolepis coatsorum. Taxonomy (NCBI): domain Eukaryota; kingdom Metazoa; phylum Chordata; class Actinopteri; order Aulopiformes; family Paralepididae; genus Notolepis; species Notolepis coatsorum. Next base: position 83,476,016 of record NC_140177.1, on the reverse strand, counting down.
TCTAGAAGCTGAGCATGTAAGTATTCAGTGTGCAGAGCACTGGAAGCTAAAATATTTCAGCTTTAGCAAACGAAAGCTGTGCTTCAAACACATTTTCAGTTAGTGTCATAGCAACGGGAACCATGACTAATGTCTGAGCACAGCCAACTCTCAATACAGTAGGCTATGTTCATTGAAAGGAGATGTCAAGTTAGTAGCATAATTACACAATGCCTTCAAATGTAAATAAATTCATGAGCCCAGTATGATTGGTTGCTATGGGAGATTAACATTATCTGTGCTAAGCGTGTGATAAATAAATTGTCACAGTTGTTGTGGGTGTTTTTGAACCACTAAAATTAACTCAGTTGTTGCAACCTAGTTTCATTACTTGCTTGTGGGCAGGCTAGCTGATATTCTTTACAACTACTGACAATTGACAGACTAACGGGCCAATCAGCGTAACCTGTAGGCCTATATTATGCAATATTTCAAAGGAAGTAGATTAGATATCTGAAATGGCTTGATTTAGTTGATATCCGGGTATATTCAACAAGATTGAAAAACAAGCTTTTTGTTGTACTGAATCTTTAAGTATAGCCTTATGTTAAGTAAGAAATAAAACAAAACAAGGAGCTAGGTGGAAACAGGCTCTTACTCTGTCAGACACACACATTAGGAAAATACTTGAGGCATTTTATTAACAGGATATCAATGACACATCAGCTCCCTCTTACTTCAGATAAGTTCCTTCACATTGGATGTCATAGTTACTGCCAGTAACAACATGCTGTCAACAACATGCTTACTTATTCAAAAACAAACACATCTCTGGGGTGGCTGGGTAGTGTAGAGGTCAAAGCACTCGCCTGCCACCACAGAGACCTGGGGTTCAAATCCCGGTGTGAGCGGTACCCCTGGTTTTGTCAGTTGTCCCTACGAACATAATTGACAGTGTTTGTGGGTGGGAAGCTGGTGGGGTACGAGTTGGGGTTGACTCCTACTGGTTGGTCCGGAGGGCATCTGGGGGAGATAGCATGAACCTCTTCATGCGTTATCCTCTCCCAGTGAAACTCCTAGCTGTCAGCTGAATAGAAGCGGCTGGTACATTTGAGGTTGATCAATCAATAGCAAATCAGATACCTAAGTTAGGCTTTGTGTCCACCGGGGACGTTTTTTTCAAATATGCATGCTCAGAGCGTTTCCATAGCGCCGAGGGCATTTATTTTTGCGTCATCTGCAAGGGCTGTTACCTTGATAATCGGTGCTCCTCTCCAAAAGTTGAACTAGTTTCAACTTTAGGGCGCTGGGAGTGCTCCGCCCAAAAACGCTAGCCGCCGAGAGCGCTAAAACGCGAGGCGCGGCGCTGGGAAAAGGAGCGCGCCTGTCGCGTCTGTAGCATAGAAATGAATGACAGAAAGGAGCTGACAACGCATAAAAAACGTCCCCGGTCGACACGGGCCCTTATGTTACTCCCCTACCGATTCAACCTATCATGACCAAAAATGGCTAGAAGGATATTGGCTACATCTTATCATGCTCCCCAGAATGGATGAGAAGTTGATAACAGCCTTTTTAAAAGACTCCAGTAAAAAAATGTATTCCTTGGTCAGAACTGTGCAGCTCCATGAGCCAACTATACAAAGACAGACGCGGTGCACCTTCAGCTGCCCACATCATATTGGAACAGAAAGATCCATCAACCAAGTTGCTCGCTGTGTGTTCAGCACCCCATGACTCTTCATTTTGACGTTGGATTTCTGTCAGGGTGTTGTTGCTCTCTGCATGATGCCACCTCGTTAAAGACTAGGTTCAGAACTCTGGACCCCTTGCCTTATTTCCTACTTGGCAATGATGTTGTTGATCGGCGAAGTCCTTTCTCTGCACGGTCCATGCAGTTCATCACACTGGAAACCGGCAGCTCTGGCTAGTTAGCAACACAACTAATACAAAGTCAATGGGGTCACTCTGAAACCTATATACATGCTGAACTTGACTCCCCACCGTGCCCAAAGTAGATTTCAACATGTATTTCAGGGCTTATACAGGCTGGAGTGTGGCCCCATTGCCTTTGCATTTGTTTTGTGGTGAACCAGCCAGAACTGTTGGTATCCAATATAAAGAAAAGCATGGATTATGTTGAGAAAGGACTCTACTGATTGACAACGTCATTATTAAGTAGCAAATAGGGCTAGGGGGCCCAATGTTCAGAACTTACCCTTTATAGTTGGGTCAAGAACCAAAATTCCGTGACCATTCTTTGGCTAAGATGTTTTGATGATTGATTTGACTTCTATGGACCTTTTATAAAATATTTAGCCCCCGTGTCCCTCCCAAAAATCCCGGCATTTTTTGTCAGATGGCCAAATCCAAAATACCTGCTGATGCCATCTTGAAAAATGTACTTTTGATCCAGAGCACCTAGAATCATGTATGAATACACTTTTTTGTGTAAGTCAATCATGACGACTCCAATTCTGACATCCGTTTGACTCTATGACATCAATTTGACCCAGAAATCCAAGATGGCCACCATCCAGTAGAGCAAAAATGTAGATAGAGACAGTAGAGCGAAAATTCCCAATAGCTAGCTAGCTAGCAACAACAACTAGTTAGCTAATATAGTCATTGTAGCCCTGTGTTTGGGGTTTGTTAACCCTTGTGTTGTGTTCGAAAGCTGTTTCTTTTAGGAGTTATTTTGATGATGTTCCGGACAATGTATCCATAATACATGTAGGTTGACCTTATGAAATGCCAAGAAACTGGAACAGGCCAAGAAAAGACGAGAGGTTGATGAAAGCCAATCTGAGTCTTCGTCTATGTCTGATGTTTGTTCCCCAGCTGCGGCTCCAGCTGCCAAGCGGCTGATATCGAGTCTTGGGCTGATACATGATAAAACCAAATGTGTCTGGTGCTGTAAGACAGAGTCGTCCAAGCACCCAGAATCAAAGCTGGTACTGATTTCGTACGATCACGCATGGGCAGCTTTCAAGAGCCACACGGTGGCCCTGGAAGATCAGAGAATGCGAGGCAGGAGGAGTTATTGCAGAGGGCTCCGTCGACCGTGCACTGAAAGGCAAGCATTACAAGAGGGGGCTGCGTTGCTTGAGGCTCATCTATGAGGCACTCATGAGTCAGCTGGTAAAGGGGAGGCTCATGCCCAACCTGGCTGATGAGACAAGGGAGAACCTTGAGATTCTGAGAGATATGAGTCTCTCCCAAGAACCCCGTGCAGCTGCACATGCGGCACTGGAGGATGATACTGATCTCGAGAGCCTCATCACCAATTTATTCACCCAGGTGGAGGCCAGTGACATGGCGGACTACTGGAGGGACTTTCTGTCTATGACAGATGCACTCATGCAGAATGTGCATGCAGTACATATCTGCAACTGGGATGAGTATGTCAGCTCTCTGCGTGCCATGCTGCCATGGATGGTAGTGTACGACAACAATAGGTATGGAAGGTGGCTGCCTGACTTCTGGGCAATGCTGACAGCTCTCCCTGCTGATCAGGTCGCCTTCCTTCGTACTGACTTCACTCAGTCCATCACAGGAAACCCCTACTCCAACATGACCTGGGACATGTGGATCGAGTGTACAATGAACAAGGGCAGCTAAATGAATTCTGGCTGGCTCTCCATCCTCCAGAATGAGAAGCAGCTGCTGGTGCAATTTGGCCAAGATCCGGGTGGCTCACAATGCCATGGCCAAAAAAAAAAGCCAAGAGGAAGCACATAGAATGTGGTTCGAAAAGGATGAGAGAAGATGAGCAGCGTGTGCAGGACCTAGTCGCATGCATGCATGAGTTTGATTCCTTCCCATTTTGATCCAGCCTCACCCACCCTTGTCAACCCAGCAACCAATGCAGAACTACAGCTTTGACCAGTCTGAGGCTGACACCATCCTCTTCTCTGCGTACACAGTTCTACGTGAGTCAGGCTACAGTGGCCCTGTTGTCATTGATGCAGCCGACACCGATGCTTGTCACGGCAGCGGTCATCTCTCAACAGCTGCCCGGTATGCTCTGTATCAAGAGAAAGCAGGACACAGTCTTCTGCCGTGGCCTGGTTACTGAGGAGATGGCAGATTGTATTGTGCAGCTACACTGTATTACAGGCTGTGATGCCAACTCTCCTTATATGGCAAGGGTAAGTCGTTGGTGTATGACAAGGTTGCAAAGAGCCCTATGGCACGACGGCTGCTCTCGCGGTGTGGAGATAGCCTTGACCTTGAGGAGGAGGTGGTAGAGGAGCTGTTCGAGTTCACACAACATGTTATTTATGGCGACAAGAAGAGTAGCACCATGGCTGAGGCCCATGATGCTATGATGATGATGAGATGATGAGGCCCATGCCACAAAGTGGAAGATAATGAAGAACAAATCATTCATCCATCTCCCTCCAGATGCAGATAGCCTATGCCAACACTGCCTCCGTGCCAACTACTTGGCATATCTAGTGGTGCGCCACCCCTCCCTGAAGCGACACCCTTCGCCACTCGGACATGGCTGGGAGCTGGTGGGTGGTTGCTGTCGCCCTGTCCGCCACACACGACCTGCTCTCCCAACACATCTACCTGCACCAGGGCCAGCTGAAGAAAGTGAGGAAGAGGAGAGTGAGCAGGATGATGATGAGA
>NC_140177.1:83421399-83463899 GCF_963971535.1 Notolepis coatsorum | reverse complement strand
GTCTGGCTGAGCGTGATACCGGAAAGATATCGGAGATGAATGTGCCTGTTGTAATCCTGGCCGATGGGTCCTTGTATAGTACTTTAATCATATCAATGAATCCTTTTCCTAACCCCATCCTTTCTAATACTGCCCATAGAAACGACCATTCCAACCTGTCAAATGCTTTCATAGCATCCAGGGATAGTATCGCCTTAGGTGTGGTGTCCTCTTTGTCTGCATCTAGTACGTGCAGTATTCGCCTTATGTTATCATTGATCAGGCGACCTTTTATGAAGCCTGTTTGGTCCGGATGAACTAAAGACGTCATATGCTTTTGCAATCTGATGGCTAATATCTTAGAGTACAGTTTGACATCGGTTCCGAGGAGGCTTAAAGGACGGTAACTACCGCACTCAGTGGGGTCTTTGTCTTTTTTGTGAAGAACTGAAATGAGTGCGGTATTTTGGTGTTTATGGAAGCTTCCCTCTTTGACTGAGTATAAGATCATATTTAGTAATAAGGGTCCAAATATGTCCCAGCAAGAAATGTACATTTCTGATGGGATACCGTCAATTCCCGGAGCCTTGCCGTTTTTCATTCCGGATATGGCCTTCTTGAGTTCTTCTAATGTGATCGGTACTTCTAACTGTTTAGCGTCGTCCTCCGTAAGTTTAGGGAGAGTAATTTGATTAAGATATGTGTCTAATTTGTCTTGATCAAAGGTCGTTTCTGAATTATATAAATCGGAGTAGAATTCTTTGAATGTATCGTTTATTATTTTGGGTTCTGTTACTAGAGCTTGTTGTTTCCTAATGGCAGTTATATCTGCAAATTTTGCATTAATTCTTAGTCGCATGGCTAATAGGTGACTAGGTTTAGAGCCTTGGAAGTACTGCTGTTGTCTTGTGATGCGTATTTGCAATTCCGATTTTTGTCTGTATATTGCTTTGATCTCTGTCTTTAGAATGTTAACCTGGTTTTCTAGTCTAGTAGAGTTGTTGTATTTTAAAGAATTAAAAAGCGTTGAGTAAAGCGTTTCCATTTCAGATAGTTTTGTGTTTTGATTTTTGCGCAATATGGAGGAAAATCTATCCGAGAAATCCTTGATCATAGTCTTTACCGACATCCATAATATTCTGGGATCTTGCACCGAGTTAGCATTATCCCGTAGGAATATTGTGAGAGCTTCTTTAATTTGTGTAATGAATTCATTGTTGTTAAGCAGCATAGAATTAAAACGCCATCTTGGGGCTCGGGAAGATAGTGTACCAAATGTTGCTTTCAGGATTAAGTAGCAGTGATCTGATAGCGCATTGGGTGTCATTTCCACTTCATATTTATCAAATATTCTCGGGGATGCAAAGACGTAATCAATTCTGGATAGTGTGTTGTGTCTCGTCGAACGACAGGAGTACTTGCGGGTCATGGGGTTAAGTGAACGCCATAAATCAGTTACCCCTGTTGATTTCGACCAATCTTTTAATGCTTTAGATGAATTTTTTTGTTCGCTGGAAAAGGTAAGGTAAGTTTTGGCATTAAATGGCATTAAAATCCGCACCTATTATATATGAGTACTCGGGATGGTTTAACATTTCTCTGGTTAGTGAAGTGAAGAAACCCACTTCGTACAAATTTGGGGCATATACCGCTGCCAATGCAATTTTCCTGTTATTGTGTATAATCCTAGCTATAGTTATGCGCCCCTCAGCATCCGACCATACCCCTTTCAATTCGATATTTAATTTGCGTCTGACGACTATGGCTACCCCTCTTGTTCTCGTAACAAAAGAAGAGTGACTAATATTATGGTATATGTTATCCGCTAACGTATTTATGTCTTCCTCTAAAATGTGCGTTTCGCTTAATAGAGCCACGTCCACATGTTCTTTTTTCATCAGTGTGAGCACGCTTTTGCGTTTGTGTTGTTTGTTTATCCCACCGGTGTTCCATACCATTATATTCAAACTAGCCATAATCTATGCATGTTTTTGTGTAGTTTTTGGTAATGCTTCTGGAGTGTGAAGCTACAATAGATGTACATCCAATTAATGAGGTCCCGTTGAGAGCTGAGCTTAAAAACATATATATACAAATAAAAATCCCCTATTTTCCCCTCACCCAGAAAGTCGTACAGGCCTGTGTTCCAAGAACACATCCTCCGCGATTGACTTTCTCCCATAGTCCACCGGATTGCCCAAACTGAGCATTGTAATCTTAATCTTCCTATGCTAATTGCCATAGGATCTAACATTTCCATTCTATTGCAATAGAATGTCGCTTTTGGTCTTGCACCTTCCCTTACTGTAATGAAGTATTGTGATAAATGACAGAAAAAATCAAATAAAAAATAAAAAAAGAGAATAAACTTTCATCGACATATTCATTTGAACCCTCTACTAACGTGTGGAAAAAAGGAAAAAAGGAAAAGATTGTAGAGCAATATTGACACCTTAATGTGAAGACCATTGGAAAAGAACAATGTAAGTTAAAATATATTTTAAAAAATATAGAGTAATGAGAAGAAAAAATTAAATAAAATAAAAATCAATGGAAAGATATAGATAAGGAATGAGAGATAGAATAATTATCAACGTGGAGAAGCCACTAGAACCGAATTAACAGATTAGATAAGATAGAAAAGCAGCGCCTTTTAGAGCTTCAATGTGCCTTCAATGGAGTGATTACTTAAATTGTTAGAATAACCTTGTAGTGTTCATACGTTTAAGTGTGGTTAATTTTTAAAATATTATTAAGGACTGATTGAACTTCATTTAATTTATTATCTGCTATGTGTATACACACCGGATGTTTATTGTTAGAGTTGTAGGCTTCGTTGTCATGGTGCCTTATATTCTAGAAGGTTGTAGAGTATACTAGTGCCTAGACTATTTTATGTTCCAGAATGATCTAAGAGACCCAGGGCATTTGAGCGATAAACCCAGAATATTCCAGATAGATCTTTTTGCAATGATATGTATTTGTCTCCTCAGAGACCAGCGACTGAAATTATAATGTATTATGAATCGTATTATACACAGTACACATTGTTATAGACGGCTTGCATATCGTCTGCTACCTTGATGAACACAATAAAGTCATTCTAACACTGGTATACATTGAGAAAGAGGCTTATCTGTTTCCGGCATTTTCGTCCTGCCTTGGGTTATTTGCTCCATTTCGATTCAGAAAATCCTCAGCTTCAATAGGTGTGTATATACCTGACCTGCGGCCGTCACTGCCCAAGAATGATAACAGCGCCGGGTATGATAGCCTTGGCTTGTAACCGGCTTTGAACAGCTTTTGCATCACCTCCTTGTATGGTAGACGTCGGATGATGGCATCTTTGCTCAAATCTTCGTAGATAAATATTGGTTTACCACCATAATTCAGATTCCCACGTTGGTTGCGAGCTAATTTGATGATGTCATCCCTTGTTGTAGTCTTCCGCAGGGTGACAATGATGACTCTTGGCCCGTTGATTCTTTGCCCCCGAGAACCGATTCTGTAAACTTGGTCCACTTCTGGCACTGTGTTTGGATCGATGTTACCCAAAATCGTTGATAACACTGTTGGAAAGTTGGGATCTTCGCAGTTTACTGCTTCATCAAGCCCTACAATGCGGATGTTATTCCGCCTGTGGTAGCGTTGGGTTTCTAGTAGCCTCTCCGTCGCTTCGTTTTTAAGCCCTTGTATTTCCCTCCGATATTCTTCTTTCACTCTTTCCATCTCTTTTCCCATCTCTGTCATGCCACCTTCGTTCGCCTTGACTGCCCGTGTAATTTCTGTCACCGTATTCTCCACTGTCGTGATTCGCATGGACTGTAAAGCGCCCGCTTTCATAACCTCTTCGAATTTAGTATCGATGTGTTCAACGTGTGCTTTGAAAGCGACCATCTGTTCTTTTACGTGTGCTTTGAAAGCGACCATCTGTTCTTTTATCAGGATAGTCAGAGAGTTGAAGTCGGGTTGTGTAATTGAACTGCTTGTGTCAGTTGATGTTATTGGAGCAGTGAGGGATCCAATGGATGTTTTTGCTATTATCTTCTCAAAATCGCCTGCTTTTTCCTTCACGGTACTTTTTTCTGATGTTCCTGTTATGTTGTCATCTATTGTCTCCCTCTCGGGGCCAGTTGTCCTTGGTCCCTGTGTATTCTCCTCTATATTCTCCGCGTCGGGGCTTGTCACCAACGGATCTGCCACAGCGTCGCCTGTCATTTTCCTTGAACGTGTTTCAATCGGCGCCATTAGAATTGCTGTGTCTTGTTTCCTTCCACCCTTTCTCTTATCCTTATCCATGTTGTCTTTTGATATAGTTAGTAGAGGGTCTTATCAATACATACGATGTGGTCTAATCTCTTTTGGTATTGTCCAAATAAGGTTTTTAAACGAAATTAACGATAACGGGAGCGGAGCTGTAACCAATTGCGTGCGCTACATATTGCAGCTAAACCGGAAGTTTTTATTACTTTCATTGCTTTATTATGTTTTTAATCCTATATCTTGCACCATACTGTTTGTTTTTGTTGCTTTCATTGCTTTGCAAATGGAGGCCCCTCGTCACTATAGGCCCACGGGCCGCGGCCGTCGTTAATCCGGCCCTGCTCGTCTGCCATATAGATAGCGTTAACGTTTGCAAATGAAGTCAACGTCATCCAGCTCACACCACATATCTAGATAACGTTAGCTAGCGGCTAGCACTAAAGCTAACGCCAACCAGAGAGGGAAACGTTATTATTATTTATTCGAGGAAACCGTATGACCAGATCGCAATTCGGGACCGTGAAACACTTTTATTGTATTGCGTGGTAGAACCGTAGAAGTTCTACTACCACTCAATAGTAACTTATGTCTAACATAATTGTTACGAAGGATCAGATTAAACCGAATATATATATTTATTTATTGATATATATTGAATAATATTTGTATATCGTTTGATATCCCTTGTATATTCCTTGTACATATACACGGAATATCCCTTTAGCCTACTATAGCCCATAATAGTTCATTCTCTTATTGGACAAAAGGACCAGGCGCCAGGGGACCAGCCCCTGGCGTCAAGTTCAAAGGTACCGACGAGACATGTCCGTACTAGCCCCGGCTCCGCTCAGGGATACGGCTACCGAAATGAGAGTGGCACTATTTGTTCACCGTGCATATAAATATGGCGCAAGTAAATGTAGAAATCCCTTAGTCCTTTACCCTTCTACCCAACTTAGTAACAGAACGTGAAGCCTCACCCACGATACCACGTGCGGTGTAGTATGGCCTGTTTGGCCTTAGAATAGCATCGAGACCTCGTGCGAATTAATAGCTGAATTGTCAGAGTTTGGCACTGTACCGTCGAGTGCGACGTATTTCTATTAAGTAATAATAGTCTATCGTGTATGGTGCATCGTGCGGTTAGAGTTCTAAAGTGACTAGCATCTCCAACGCTTCCTCGTGTTATCTAGAGTCTTATCCAGGCTGGGCCGACCACATGGCGCTTTCATCCGAGGAGATCTAGGCGAGGACCGAGGGACATGTACACTGGATTACCTACCCGACGACTGCTGAGCCCTATGCGGCTGGAATATATATTGGCTTTGGTACTGTGATTTGTGGAGCGGATAATCGCCGACGCCTGTGAGTGTTGGATTTACCCCCGAGAGGAGTCAAGTTGAGTCGGCGCTCAGAGAGACTGAGGTCGCCTAGCTTCTTCTTCACTGTGGAGCTACAGCCTACAAGAGAACCAAGGTGTATTCATCTGCGGATCAAGAGTCTATCGCACTGTCTTCTGTACTTGAAGTCTCCCTAGATATCGTTGACCAGACGCTCTACTACCGACGGCTCTCCTACCCCCCCTACCGGCTTACAACCGGGAGGACCCCTTCCAGAATATCCCGCTATATCATTAAGTGTACCATAGATTTAATTCCCTAAGAGCCAGGTTGTATACTTGCTTCCTGCGTAACCAGAGATTGGACATTCAGTGTTGATTTGCCTACGAGTACTCATTTGCCTTACAAGTGCATTCAAATCATAAATGTAATAGTAAATATCATATGTACCTTTTGCTATATTAAATATTTGATTATTACCTTTGTCTGGAACCGATTTCATTGTGGGAAAGTGTTCATCATATTTAGATATCGTGTACTGTATGGCCAGTAGTTAAAGTACATAAAGCGGTAGTGGTTTAATGATACCATACTTATCAATACAGTCAGGGAATTGTACCCCTCAGTTACAATTGGTCCTTCGAGCCGGAGGGTAATTAGTGTAATATTAATATAGTGGTATTAATATTGAAATGGCCTATGATGAACACTCCACGAAACGGTCCTCCTAAAGTAGAACGCCCGCAGCGTAGACGGCAGCCACCTCAGTACTTAGAGGATTACGCTGCCAGTATACCACCTAGCCTTCTACAAACGGTAAACGCGGTAAAAGTAGAAAGTAAAATTATGTCCGACCCTATCAACCAGGATACCCCGACCACAGAGGCCCTAGTGGGTTCTAATGTAACTGACCAAGCTCACGGTGGGGACCAGGAGGGAACTGACACGACTTTACCCCCCGCCAAGACTGAAGAAGTAGTCCCCCAAGAGCTCCGGGAGGAAGACAACCCTCCAGAGATGGAACTCTGCACGGAACAAGATGAGGAGAGCGCCGAGGAGATAGAGCTCCAGGACTCCCCGCAGGGGAACGCATCCCCGACCAGTACTGCCAGGAGCGGATCACCTCAACCAGCGTCTTCCCCCAGCGAGGCGGACAGGATGCTGGCACAGGCGTTCCTCGCCAGCCTAGCAGCCTCTACGGAGCGCGATCGACTCCAAGCACAGACACTTAGCGAGCGCGAACAACTCCAAGCACAGATGCTTAGCGAGCGCGAACATTCTACCATTGAAAGAGAACGCCTCCAAGCGCAGCAACGGAGCGACGACGAGCGTGAGATGAGACGCCTTCAGACGGAAGAGAATATGGCAAGAGACCGGGCCGACACCGAGCGTGCCGCTGCCGGTGCCCAAAGAGAAGCAGAGCGCGACATCGCTCTCACCAAGCGCGAAGCCGAGCGCGACCGATTACAAGCGCAGCTAATGGAGCAGCTGATCGCCAGGGCAACACCCCCTCCCTCCACAAGGGGTTCCAGGGCCTCGTCAAGACACGGGTCAAGGGCACCCTCCCCTAACCGATTAAGCGACCCTGAGCCCGACCACCAGAGAGAGCCTATACCCCCCTCCGAACTCCTTCCCCGACTGGTCCCAGTGAGACCCAGCTACAAGGAAGGAACGGCGTACACCGCGGAGAGGCTAAATAGACGACTACAGGATCTAGATGACCTGACAGAGGAAGAAGAGGGAGAAGAGGAGAGTCAAGCCCGACAGCAGCACATTACTCCACAGGACCAGGAGGTCCAGTACAGCCCAGGCTATACCCCCTCGGCTCTGCGCTACAGACCCCCGACTCTATTCACGGGCGAGCATGACGCGCGACCAGTCCCGAGGAATAGTACCTGGACCAGCGGGCCATGGTACCCTGCCGGTACCAGCCCACCGAGAGGCGTAAGAGGAGACTCGCCTAGGAGGCCTCTCTTCCAACGCTCACCGATGTGCCAGCCATCCACGGCGTCATACATTGGCACACCGACGTTTCCAGACTTCACCCATGAGAACCGAGCACAGTACACGGAGCTACGGATGTGCTTAGAGACAATGATGGTGGATGTAGCTGATGAACGCCACAAGTATGCTATCCTATTGAGGCACCTGAAAGTGCCCAGAGCGCACAACATAGCGCTGGCCTATGCCACCTCTACTACCCCATACACAGCGGCTCTAGCAGCACTAGACCAAAGATATGGACGTATATGGGATTACGTAATACAAGAGATAAGGCATATTGACCGCCTACCCCCAGCAACAGACAATCGCTCACTAGACGACCTGTCTATCAAAGTACAATCCCTGGTAGGGATGCTGGGGGCGCAACGAGAAAAGGGTATGCACGAACTATACGCAAACTCGAACGTCGAGAGGATTTTAGAGAAGCTGCCGCCCGCCCGACAGGAGCGCTTCAGGCGGCAAAGAGACCACCGTGATCCTAACGGTCCCGAGCCATCCCTCCTAGACCTAGCCGACTTCCTGGCGAGAGAAGTCAGCAGCCTACGGTTGGATACGTTCGTGCGGAGCACACCAAGCTCCAGAGAGGGACCTAGGAGAGCAAACGATGGCCGAAGATCGGTGACTGTCATGCACCAATCAGAATCAGTACCGAGCAGCAAGAACCACAGTACCCCCTCGATGAAAGAGAAGTGGAAGATGGTGTGCCCGTACTGCGAAAAGGAACACTGGTTGTCACAATGTGACCTGTTCAAGAAGATGACCGCTGAAGAAGTGAGTCAATGGATAAAGTCCAACAGGCGCTGTTACCGATGTGCGCGCAGTCACATGGCAGCCGAGTGCCGCCTCAAGAAGAGGTGTAGTCGGTGTGACGGAGCCCACCTAGATGTCCTACACGACAGTAACAGAAGAAAGCCTGCACCATCCAGCAGCACAAAGGCAAGTGTTATGTACATTGACCCCGCTAGCAGCAGCGGCGCCCAGGTGCTCTTAAAGGTGGTCCGCGTAACACTGAGTTACCAAGATAAGGTCATGGACACTTACGCCGTCCTTGATGACGGGTCAGAGAAGACCCTTCTCCTCGCGTCCGCTGCGGCCCAGCTGGGGCTGCGGGGGAGCGAAAACCAGATGACGATTCGGACAATAAGAAGAGATCTAAAGACGATAAAGGGCGAGAATGTCTCCTTCACTATCGCAGCAAGCGGGCAGCCAGAGAGACGGTATAGGATTACTAATGCTTTCACCAGCCAAGAAATAGGACTATCGCAGTACACCTACCCCATCGCCAAGCTGATGGATAAATATGTGCACCTGCGTCGACTACCTATCCCGCTCATAGACGGTGCCACCCCGACCCTGCTGATAGGCTCCGACCATGCAGACCTCATAGTCCCGATAGACCGGGTCCATACAGGACCCAGAGGTTGTCCTGCAGCAGTCGAGACCCGCCTAGGATGGACATTACAAGGCCCCCTCGCCAAGTCTCTTAACCGAACAGCAGCCACTAGCTGCCTCCACTCCAGAGCGACAGAAGAAGACACCACACTCCTGCAGCATGTCGAGAGGCTATGGACACTAGAGACAATGCCCTTTAAGAACGAAAAGAAAGACATTCGTTCTAAGGAAGATATTTACGCTATAGCCCTCCTCGAGCAAGGGACAAAGAGAGTCACAGTCAACGGAGTGATGAGATACGCAACTCCACTCCTGAGGCGAGAGGGAATGCCCACCTTTCACGCCACAAAAGAGGCGACGGAGCGGTATCTATTGAACACAGAGTGGCGCCTAGCCAAAGACCCCGCTCAAGAGGCTGTGTACCGCGCTGAGATTAACAAGCTAATCACAGCGGGACACATAAAGAAAATTGACATTAAAGAGGCCGATCAGACAACCGAATCATGGTACGTGCCGCACCACAAGGTCCACCACAACGGCAAGGATCGTATTGTGTTTAACTGCAGCTACCAGATCGGATCACAAAATCTGAATAAAGAGCTCTTGCCCGGCCCAACACTCTGCCCCTCTCTACTAGGTGTGCTACTACGCTTCCGCCAGGACAAGGTGGCTATCAGCGGCGACATCAAAGGGATGTTCCTGCAGGTGAGACTAGTGGAGGAGGACAAGCCCCTGCTGCGGTTCCTATGGAGAGAGAGGATCGGAGATGAGCACCCAGCCATCTATCAATGGGAGGTCCTCCCTTTCGGAACCACATGCAGCCCATGCTGTGCTACGTTTGCACTACAAAAACACGTCGCAGAGGACCCAGCAGCAGATGAAGAGGTCCGACAAAGTGTGACAAATAGTTTCTACGTGGACAACTGTTTACAAAGCGTCTCGACGCCAGAAGAAGCCGAGGCTCTTCTACTCAAGCTCCGCGCCTCCCTGATCAAAGGCGACTTTGATCTCAGGCAGTGGGCCAGCAGCGACCCGCAAGTACTGCGCAGCCTCTCCCCCGAGGACAAGGCAGCGAGCAGCGACACCTGGATGGCGACCATCCCAGGAGAAGCCCAAGAAATGACACTAGGACTAGTCTGGCGCTTCAAAACAGACTCGCTCCATTATAGACACAAACCCCTGACCAAGGAGCAGGGAAGGTCGATGGCAATACCGACCACCAGACGGAGTGTATACAGAACACTCGCCAGACAATATGACCCGTTGGGATGTATTCTACCTTACACCACCAGAGCAAAGATGATTGTAAGAGCGCTATGGGACAAGGACCAGGGCTGGGACAATCCCATACCCGAACACCTTGCATCCACATGGAGAGAGTGGGAGACGGAACTCCGCTCACTCCCAGGTGTTAATATACGCCGCAGCTACTTCCCACCCACAGTGAGGCCAGAGACATGCAAGATGGACCTGCACGTATTTAGCGACGCCTCCGAAGTAGCCTACGGTTCGGTGGCCTACTTGCGAGCCCGAGAGGAGGGAGGAGAAATACATACTGCTTTCATCCTGGCTCGCTCAAGAATAGCCCCACGAAAGCAACAATCTATTCCACGTCTAGAGCTCTGCGCAGCCCTAGCAGGAGCGCAGCTCGCCACGTTAATCCAACGTGAACTCACCATCCCGGTGCAAAGAACAATCTTGTGGTCAGACTCCACGACAGTACTCACATGGATCCGGTCTGATTCGTGCAGATACAAGGTCTTCGTGGGAGTCAGAGTCACCGAGATTCAAGAGTTAACAGAAGTAGCGAGCTGGAGGTATGTGGACACCAAACACAACCCAGCTGACGTCATCACCCGGGGAATGTCCCTGGATGACCTCACCCGTCACAACCTCTACAGTGACGGACCAGAGTTTCTCAAGCTCCCCGAAGAAGAGTGGCCTACACCCACCCCACGGGAGGCGAGTAAAGAGGAGGCCGAAAACAAGAAACCTATGTTCTGTGGATTGAACACACTCGTCTCCACAGACCCCGACATAGACGATTGCCTCACCCTACAGAGTGCGCAGCTAAAGACATTTCTGTGGCACCACCCAGAGGTTCAGTCCACGACTGACATTTCAGCAGCTGACTACGAAGAAGCAGAACTTCTTCTACTACAACGAGCCCAGAGAGACTCGTTCCCCGATGAGCTAGCCTGTCTACAGGGAGCAAAGCCCGTCCCATCAGACAGCAGACTGCTCCACCTAGCCCCCGAGAGCGACGCCCATAGTCTCATCAGAGTGGGTGGTCGTCTGCGGAGAGCCCCAGACTTACCGGATGACGTCAAGTACCCGATAGTCTTGAACAGCCGACACAAGGTCACAGAACTGATCATAAAGAAATACGACGAGGATGTGCACCACGCAGGGGCAGAGAGAGTCTTCGCGGAGATCAGACGTCGTTATTGGATACTGCAAGGGAGAGAAGCAGTGCGGCGCTTCCAGCGAACCTGTCTAGACTGTCGTAAGTGGCGAGCCCAGCCCAGTATACCCCGGATGGCTGACCTACCTCCCTGTCGCCTCCGACTCGGCGACAAGCCTTTTCACTCCACCGGTATGGACTGTTTCGGCCCGCTGTATATAAAGAAAGGAAGAGGAACCGAGAAGCGGTGGGGTATTGTATTCAAATGCATGACCACCAGAGCAATACATATCGAACTCCTTCCAACCATGAGCACAGACTCATTCCTTATGGCCTTCCGAAGATTCACATCGCGGAAAGGAAAACCGTCTACATTATTGTCTGATCACGGGACAAACTTCAAAGGCGGAGAAAGAGAGCTGAGAGAGAGCTTCCAAGCTATGGGCCCAGAACTTAAGACCCACCTCGCTCCATCCCAGATTGACTTCCAGTTTAATCCCCCGAACGCACCTCACTTCGGTGGAACTTGGGAACGAGAAGTACGTTCTATAAAGACAGCCCTGTACGCCGTGCTTGGGGCCCAGACCGTGGCGGAAGAAGTCTTAATGACAGTCCTCACGGAGATCGAGGGAGTATTGAACTCAAAGCCCCTCGGTTACGTCTCAAGTGATGTAGCAGATGTCGACCCAGTCACCCCCAACACACTCTTGATGGGGCGGCTGGACCCCGCGCTACCCCAGACAATGTACAGGCCTGAAGAAGCGAACGGCCGAAGAATGTGGAGGTACAGTCAAGTACTGGCTGACAAGTTTTGGAACAGCTTCCTACTCCACTAACTACCGTCTCTACAGACCCGCCAGAAATGGGTGAAAGAGAGAGACAATTTGACAGAAGGAACAGTCGTCATGATTATCGACCAGTCACTACCCCGAGCTATGTGGCCGGCTGGCCGCGTAAGCAAAGTGATCACCGGTGCCGATGGAAAGGTCCGAGCAGCTGAAGTGCTCGTCCAAGGGCGGACCTACACCCGACCCGTGGCGAGGCTAATAGAACTGCCAAGGCTCCCTGATACTATCGATGACGACCATGACCCCATGACTTTGTGAACTGACTGACCCTCACAGCGGACATTGAGTAGTGGACAGTGCGGTTAATCTGTCTCTGCTTAGCTAATTAGGTGGGACTAATTAGGGGGCGGCTGTTACGAAGGATCAGATTAAACCGAATATATATATTTATTTATTGATATATATTGAATAGTATTTGTATATCGTTTGATATCCCTTGTATATTCCTTGTACATATACACGGAATATCCCTTTAGCCTACTATAGCCCATAATAGTTCATTCTCTTATTGGACAAAAGGACCAGGCGCCAGGGGACCAGCCCCTGGCGTCAAGTTCAAAGGTACCGACGAGACATGTCCGTACTAGCCCCGGCTCCACTCAGGGATACGGCTACCAAAATGAGAGTGGCACTATTTGTTCACCGTGCATATAAATATGGCGCAAGTAAATGTAGAAATCCCTTAGTCCTTTACCCTTCTACCCAACTTAGTAACAGAACGTGAAGCCTCACCCACGATACCACGTGCGGTGTAGTATGGCCTGTTTGGCCTTAGAATAGCATCGAGACCTCGTCGAATTAATAGCTGAATTGTCAGAGTTTGGCACTGTACCGTCGAGTGCGACGTATTTCTATTAAGTAATAATAGTCTATCGTGTATGGTGCATCGTGCGGTTAGAGTTCTAAAGTGACTAGCATCTCCAACGCTTCCTCGTGTTATCTAGAGTCTTATCCAGGCTGGGCCGACCACATGGCGCTTTCATCCGAGGAGATCTAGGCGAGGACCGAGGGACATGTACACTGGATTACCTACCCGACGACTGCTGAGCCCTATGCGGCTGGAATATATATTTGCTTTGGTACTGTGATTTGTGGAGCGGATAATCGCCGACGCCTGTGAGTGTTGGATTTACCCCCGAGAGGAGTCAAGTTGAGTCGGCGCTCAGAGAGACTGAGGTCGCCTAGCTTCTTCTTCTTCTGTACTTGAAGTCTCCCTAGATATCGTTGACCAGACGGTCTACTACCGACGGCTCTCCTACCCCCCCTACCGGCTTACAACCGGGAGGACCCCTTCCAGAATATCCCGCTATATCATTAAGTGTACCATAGATTTAATTCCCTAAGAGCCAGGTTGTATACTTGCTTCCTGCGTAACCAGAGATTGGACATTCAGTGTTGATTTGCCTACGAGTACTCATTTGCCTTACAAGTGCATTCAAATCATAAATGTAATAGTAAATATCATATGTACCTTTTGCTATATTAAATATTTGATTATTACCTTTGTCTGGAACCGATTTCATTGTGGGAAAGTGTTCATCATATTTAGATATCGTGTACTGTATGGCCAGTAGTTAAAGTACATAAAGCGGTAGTGGTTTAATGATACCATACTTATCAATACAGTCAGGGAATTGTACCCCTCAGTTACAATAATCCTTTTATTTGAACAACTTACTGGAAAAGCCTGCCTGCCTGGTCTGCCACCAATATTATGACACACTCTGTGCGCTTTGATATTTACACTCAGCCTACCTGCAGCCAGACTGCAGCGCTGTGAGCCAAAAGGTCTACGCGCTGGAGATGGGAGGCACTGGATCAAACCATAATGGGGCAGGGGGGGGGGGGTTCGCAATCTTTGGAAACTTAAAAACTTGTTATTAAGTGTCATTGCGTATTATTAATTTGATTGAAATTACGTAGTTATGGTTAGATAATATTGATATATTGGGGGGGGGGGTATATCAATGATCAAAAAGTGAGGGAGCAAAGAGACAAGCTTGCTCCCCCAAGTTCAATACTGGTAGAGCACCCGCTTCGTCTGCTCAATTACGTAGGCGCCTATGCACACACACACACACACACACACACACACACACACACACACACACACACACACACACACACACACACACACACACACACACACACACACACACATGTTCTTATGTTATGCTATAGGCAGCAGCTCACCCTCCAAACAGTGGTCTAACATGAGATCACACGTTGGAACAGACACTGGGTTACTCCTCCCTTCCACTCATCTTCTACATTATACTACTCCTCCCACCTCCTCCACTCATCTCTCCTCCTCTACTCATCTACACTCATCTCCTCATCTCCTCGTCTCCTCCTCTCCTCCTCTACACTCATCTCCTCATCTCCTCCTCTCCTCCTCTACACTCATCTCCTCCTCTCCACTCATCGCCTCATCTCCTCCTCTACACTCATCTCCTCCTCTCCTTTACCCCTCCTCTCCACTCATCTCCTCTCATTCACTCGTCACCCCTATCATTCCTCTCATCTCCTCCTCTCCATTCATCTTCTATACCACTGATTTATTCTCCATCCTCTCTTCTCCTCTCCTTTCCTCTCCTCCACTTATGGTAAATGGACTGCATTTGCATTACATTAGATAGGACTAGATAAGAATGGACTCATGTTCACTGTCGCCCCACTCATGTTAACTACCACCACTCTCATCTCCTTTCCTTGTTCTGCCCTGTCCTGCCCTGCCCTGTCCTGTTTTGTGCTGTTTTGCTTTGCTCTGGGCCAGACTGTCCTGTCCTGTCCTGTCCTGTCCTGTCCTGTCCTGTCCGGTCAAGTTCAAGTTTCTTTATTAGTTGTCATACAGAAGTACAGAATACTTTTATATAAAATGCTTCTTTCTGTTTTGCTCCAGAGATTGTGCAAGATAAAAATAGATAAGTATAAAAAGTATAGTAAGTATAAAAAGAAGTCAAGTACGTAGACAAAAGTGTTCAATATATACATATATACAATGTACAATGCAGAGTAGAAAAGTAACTGAGTTACAATATAATATACTATATACTATACAGTACAATGCAGAAATGGGATGAGGTACAATTTAGGTACAATTTACAGTAAGGTGTAATGAGGTATGGGTTGTAGTGCAAATTCTTTGCCAATAAATATGAAGTGTGTTTAGGTGTTCTAAAGTGGTTAAAGTGGGTGCTGCAGTGAGTTGTATGTTTAAAGTGAGTGTGTGCGTGTGGATGTGTGTGCTGTGAGTGCATTTGATGGTTGTTACATAGTGTTATTGTCATTTAGCATTCTGATGGCCTGAGGATAAAAGCTTCTTCTTAGTCTCTCTGTGCTTGCCATGAGACTCCGGTATCGCTTGCCTGACCTGTCCTGTCCTGTCCTGTCCTGTCCTGTCCTGTCCTGTCCTGTCCTGTCCTGTCCTGTCCTGTCCTGTCCTGTCCTGTCCTGTCCTATCCTGTCCTATCCTGTCCTGTCCTGTCCTGTCCTGTCCTGTCCTGTCCTGTCCTGTCCTGTCCTGTCCTGTCCTGTCCTGTCCTGTCCTGTCCTGTCCTGTCCTGTTCTGTCCTGTCCTGTCCTGTCCTGTCCTGTCCTGTCCTGTTCTGTTCTGTCCTGTTCTGTTCTGTTCTGTTCTGTTCTGTTCTGTTCTGGTCTGTTCTGTTCTGTTCTGTTCTGTTCTGTTCTGTTCTGTTCTGTTCTGTTCTGTTCTGTTCTGTTCTGTTCTGTTCTGTTCTGTTCCACAGTCTTCTGGTCTATTATACTGTACTCTACTCTATTCTGTTCTACTCTATTCTGTTCTACTCTTTTCTGTTTTATTCTATTCTGTTCTTCTCTTTTCTGGTCTACTCTTTTCTGTTTTATTCTATTATGTTCTACTCTATTCTGTTCTACTCTATTCTGTGTTCTCCCTTATTCTCTTCACATAATCAACACTTTTTCACCGCAAAGCTCTTCTTTCTTCTCCTCATCTTCTCCAAATATCTCATCCCCCCCCCCCCTCTCTCTCTCTCTGGCACATACATACAAAATACAGAATTTATCGATATCATTAGCACCAGAGACTCACAAATGGGCCAATCTCTGAACCGCTCCGGACACACTTACTGTGGCAAGCACATTTCAGGTCATTTGTTATGTTCATGTTCTTTAGAAAGTAATGATTCAAGAGGTGTTTTCTTCCACTGTTCATTAGGCTGAAACAGACCAAAGCATTTGGAGATGAAGGGGAGAACAACCCCTCTCAGCTCATTTGTTGGTGCTGTTGTTGTTGTTGTTGTTGTTGTTGTTGTTGTTGTTGTTGTTGTTGTTGTTGTTGTTGTTGTCGTCTTTATATGAATGAGATACAGTAGCTTAGTTCTGTTCCGTTAGGGGCTCTGCTTGGCATCACACTGCACTCCCTCGCGTACGTGCACGCGCACTGAATAAATTCCACAAAAAATGTACCTTTAATACCAGTATTAGTCTGACCACACCCCTCATCAGCTTACCTTCATAAGCAGGTGTGTGGTCACCTGCTCTCCTCCTTCTCGCTTTCACCACAAGGAAGTGCCTCGGTAGTACCCCACTTGACGTGTTGTTAGTTGACGTGGAGAAAAATATTGTTTACAAGGAAGGAGATACGTTGACATCATATCTTTATTTTCTCTCTCACTATTTTCGAGAAAATACGGCGATATTGTCTTCGTACTGGAGTGTCTGGAAGATGATGATCATTCTAAAAACCCTCCACCGGTTTTCGTATTGGGAGCACGCCGCTGCATGCTTCTCAACTGCAGTTCCTTGCTGTGTTTGTTGGGGTGAAACCTGTCAGGCCACAGCTGAACTGTCGGACACGCCGCTGTTGTGAGAAGCGGTGGGTTTCAGGTTGGGTGAGTACTGTTGCTGGCGGGCTTCACTTGTCTGTTAGTGCTATGGGGGCTACTTGACAATGTTTATGGAAACCGGCCCCAGGCTAGGGTCCTTTGTTCAGCCACCTAGGCGACAGAAGGCCTTGGTCTGAAGACCATTGTAGTTTTAACTAGTGGGCCGCGACCATTAACACTGGTGATCCCTGTGTGTTCTGGACGAGTGGATTCTCTCTGTCCCGTGTTAAGCCCCTTCTTTCATATCCAAATGAGAGTGTTCCTTCACAAGGAGATATGTGCATGGATGTGCGATAGCGGCAGATCCATGTTCAAGTCAGCTACACAGGCCAGTTTGGTATTGTGCTGATTCCGTCGGGTGTTGGTAAAATCACCGTTGTAAAGCAGTGTTGACATCTTGTTTCTCTTTTCTCTTAAAGAGTGAGGAGAGGTTCAGAACGGCGGCCTGTCTGGGTGAGTGTTATGTCATTGTATACATGTTCAGGTGATAGCTGCTTAGCTTACGGTTACCCAGTCAGCTGTTAGCTGCTGCGTTAGCCTGCTGGGATCGCTGCATGGCCTACTTAGGTGGGCCTACTGTTAGCCAGTCAGCTGTTAGCTGCGGCGCTAGCATGTCGTGATCACTAGGTAACGTTGGCTTGCTGCTGTAGGCCAAGGCCTGGCGCGGGGTAGCTTTAGCTCCTCGCGCGCCGCCGCGAGCGCTTCTGGTCGCGTGCGCCGTTAGCTCGGCGTCTCGCGAGCAGAGGCAGTAGCGCCCGAACGGTTGGAGCGGCCGTTAGCTTAATGCTACTCTGTTGAACGTGCTTTGATTTTAACATGTTTTACACTCTTGACTACGACGTCATCCTTGACAGGGGATGTTTCGTCGACCCTGCCCTGAGCCAGGACGGCAAGGTTGCGTCAACAAAGAGGACTGTAGTGCGGGTTGGAGCGGCGACGCTGCCCAGTTCGAACAACACAGGAGCGGCTGTGTTCCTACGGTGTCTGTGACTGCACTTCGCTGATCTACGTTCCGGGTAGGACAAGGTTTGACCAGACCTTATAACACGTCTTCTGGTTTTACTTTTCTAAATGTTTTGTGGATAACGATGTTTTCCCAAACGTGTGTTGCTGCAATGCATTTAGGATACGACGCGAGTTATGTGTGTACTGGTTTTGTCACTGGCAGTTAGCTTCTCCGTGCAAATCGGGTTGTTGTTACAGATGTGAAAATTATCTGGTTGTTGTGTGAGAAACATCATGGTGTTTATATGTACCGTGTACTCACAACTAAGGTAACTAACCTATGAAGCTATGCTTGGTGACAAGTGAGTAAAAGAATGTTCTTTTCTCAGCCTGTGATGACAATGAACAGTGTGTTCACATATTAACAGGTTTTCCTGTTTTAACTGGCCGTATTGAGGGTAAAATAAGAGGATTGTGTTTCCCCCGGGTTCCCTGGGGACTTTTTCATCCTCCTATCAGACATGTTGTGCACTAGAATTGTGTCTTTTGTGTGGTAGGGATGCGATGTAACCCTTAGCTTGATTGCTGAGGTTGTGCTAAAACTGCTGGAGAAACTTTATTTTCCTAAAAGAAAAGATGGTTTGGTCGCTGTCGTGTGTGCTTAGCAAGGCCTGTGGCCGATACTAATCGAGAATTATGTATTCTCTCATTGTGAAAAACGGCGTTCCTCTGTAGAGTGTTTTTGCCATTTTTTGTAGGTCATGATGGGTTGTGTGTGTCATGTGACCTGCAACTGGGTTGGACTGGCCACAGAAGCACATGTGTATGTTGGACCGGGGCTCTTAGAGCCCTCTCTATTCTGTGTTTTTTCCTTAGTAAAAATCAGATAGCAGGTTAGCTCATGCGCTGTGTGGAGCTGTCAAACGCTTCATAGAGCTGACTATGACTGTGTCATATTCTCTTTTTGTCATTACATCGTATCATGGGTGTGGGGTCGTAAAGGGGTGAACTGGTAACCTTTCCTCTCCCCCTTGTTTCTGTCGGTCAGGGGTACACCCCCTGTCCTTCAAGGTTCCCGTCACGTGGCGGTTCGGCACGTTACGGGGGGGGGGGGGGGGGGAGGGAGTTTCCTGGTCCCACGGCCTGGTATATTGGGCGTGTGCACCGCAGGAATGCCCCCGCCATAGAGTACGTCACCGTGCACGTCTCTGTTGGTAGGACTTCCGTGTGCTGTTCAGGTCCATGTGATGGATCTGTTTCAGGGGGGTGGTCAGGGCTCCTCCTCACAAAGCGCCTATTCTGGCTTTCTGTGAGTTCGGACTCCTTCTTCCATGGGAGGGAGCCTCCATCAGAGTACAGAGCCTTCCTCCTCAGATTGTCAAAGTGAGTGGACCCTCTAGAAGGTGTCCTATTCTATTGTATATGTATTCGATTCAATTCGATTGTTGAGTGTGTATGGGTTCAGTGCCTCTTCCCCGGAGAGCCCTAAAACCAATTTTTTACATGGCTCAAGGTGCAATATATTCTTTTCAATCTGTACAGCTCGCGTGGGAAGTCTCTCTGGGGATCCCCGTCTCCTTCCTATGGGAGGGTGGTGGGATGTAAAAATGTGAATTTTTTTTTACCCCTGGCTGTGTAGACTGGGATACATACTGTTGATGCTTCCTTCTTTTCTATTAAAAAAGTGTTGGAGTTAGGAAGTGTCACACCCCTCTTGTCGTTCCCCTGGGCGCCTTGGGGATTCAATGACAGGTCTAAATAGCCTGTTCATTGATGGGGGTGTGTCCCGACGCACGTATAGTGCTAGCTCGCTGTAAACAGGCGACTGACTGGCACGCCTTGGTTGCTTGTGGTTGAAACGGCGTTTTTATAAAGCAACTGAGATGGGGGTTTTTCCTCTTCCGACGACCAAATCCCACGACCTGGGTTGGTTTTTCGACGGATTCTCGTTCATGTCTGGGGGATGATGACGGAATGGATCTGAACATATGTAGAGGGGTCTCACGCCCTTGGGGTGGGCCACCAGGCGCGGTTCGCCCGAACGTCTGGGTGGCGCCTTCTTTTGATGTTAAGATCGACACGCATATCTGCCCTTTCTCCTGGAGTAGGCATGTCGGCGTGGTTAGGGCACGGGACTGGTTCTGGTCACGCTGGTCCGGATCAGTTGAACCCGTTGTCCGCCGGGGATGCAGATCTGCTGTTCTGGTACCCTGAGGGACTTGGGCTTTTTTCAGGGGGAAAAATGCCAGGTCGGTCCGGGTGTCGCGGGGTTAAGCGCTATGGGGACCCTGGTTGGGTACGTTTTTACTCAGCACTGTCGTAATGGCTTGCGGCCATGCCAACCTGTACACGCTCGATCTCGTCGGATCTCGGCCGCTACACAGGTTGGTCCTGGTTGGTACTTGGTTGGGAGACCGCCTGGGAAGGCCAGGTGCGGTGTGCTTAGGGGCTGGTTCTCCATTCTTTTTCGCTCCTCTCTCGCGCATGGCGAAGAGGGGCCTGTTGGGGTGGTCTTTGACCTCCTCTGGTGACCCTGTGCTTCCCGTATCGCCAGGCCCGGTCCGAGGTAATGTTCGTCGACCCGTAGGCCTGGGTTAACCCTTTTTTGAAAACTGAGACACTTGTACTGCGGTATAGCCGGTGTATACCCGCAGGTGTGTTTTGGAGTTTTTTCTTGAGGGGTTATAGGAACAACCACCG
Source organism: Notolepis coatsorum (assembly GCF_963971535.1). Lineage (NCBI taxonomy): Eukaryota > Metazoa > Chordata > Actinopteri > Aulopiformes > Paralepididae > Notolepis > Notolepis coatsorum. The sequence goes on along the minus strand of NC_140177.1, from coordinate 83,443,156 downwards.
CATTGGGTAACGCCAAGGTGGTTGATTCCCTGGTGTGTTGGAGCAGTGTCAACTCTCGGGTTCACCGGTTGAGGGTGCCCCTGCACGTTCATGACGTCTGCCAATCGTGTCAGCCTTCTCTGCCTCAACCCCTCTGGGTGGGGGTTTTTAAATGGAGGCTTGGTCATTCAACAACGCCAGCATACGCCCCTTCCGCCGGGGCGGCTGTGTTCAGCTGTCCCCTCTGGCGCCTGTCTCGTCCGCAGTCTCCAGGCTAGGGTTAACAGCCTGTTGCCTGGTTGTTTCCCCGGTGCGCTGCCTGCTTCCGTTGGTTAACCTTTTTTGTGTGCTTACGGCCATGCTGACTGCCTGTTCTGCAGGGTCAGTGTGCCAGGCGGTGTACTATTGGGGGGACAGGGCCCGCTCGGCTTACGGCCATACCAACCTGAACACGCCCGATCTCGTCCGATCTCGGAAGCTAAGCAGGTTCTGGCCTGGTTAGTACTTGGATGGGATACCGCCTGGGAATACCAGGTGCAGTAACTGAGGGGCCTTTGTCCGAATACGCTGGCGATGTGGGGGGCGGGGCACTACGTGCCCACCTGGTGGGGTCTTGATGCTGGCATCATGGACTTCTCCGGGCCCCCATTCCAGGGAGTCCTGTCCTTTTGGTGGGTCTGGGTCTTCCTTCGCGCTCCGCTGTTACGGCCTTGCCACGGGGTTGGGTTTGCCCTTGACCCCGTGATTCTGGGGGCAGTAACGAGGTTGTTCCTCCGTTCGTTCCCGGGTGGCATGCGGGTTGTGCGTGTGTGTAGTCGTGGGGTCAAGCCACGGTCTGCTCACCCTGTGCGTTGAGTTGCTTGAGTGCCTCTTCGCACGGTCGGGTCCGTCGCCCTCCCGTGAAGCCCCTAATAGGGGGGATGCCCTCCATTAGGGGGGGTCGGGGGGGCTCGGCCCTCCCTGTTCTGATGGTTGTGGGGGGCTGTCAGCGGGGTGTATTTGTCAGCCAGCGGCTCCGCTTGGCCTCCCATTGTGCAGTGTGATGCCAAGCAGAGCCCCTAACGGAACAGAACGTTAGGTTATGGCTATAACCAAGTTCTGTTAGTTAGGGGTGACGCTTGGCATCAGACGGCCGCTGCAGCCCTTGACCTCACCTTGTGGTGAAAGCTTGGGAAGGAGGAGAGCAGGTGACCACACACCTGCTTATGAAGGTAAGCTGATGAGGGGTGTGGTCAGACTAATACTGGTATTAAAGGTACATTTTTTGTGGAATTTATTCAGTGCGCATGCATGTACGCGAGGGAGTGCAGTGTGATGCCAAGCGTCACCCCTAACTAACAGAACTTGGTTATAGCCATAACCTAACGTTATTTGTGTTCTTTATTTATATCCTTCTCTCTTTCTTTGTTTCTTCCTTCCTTTCTTTCACCTACTTATTTGCTTGTCCCTCTGGCCTCTCAGTCTCTTTCAATGTGTTTGATTGATTGATTGATTGAAAAGTTTATTAACAGATTGCAGAATGGGTACAGTACAGTACAGCTCAATACATACAATTGTTAAGGGGATGCAGACCAGAGAAAGACTTTCGTCTTGTTTACATCAGGGTCCCCCATTTTCAATTCATCATAACATATATGACATACATGACATACAGATAGACAGTACTGCTACATCTATACATTTATGACATATCAGATTTGCAAATACAGTACTGTTTGTGATACAAAAGTGTCCAGAAAAGGAGTGTATATACATTTGGCGTAGAAACTGTACATTGGAGGAGGTTGGTTGGGTGGGGTGGGGTTGGGTGGGTTGGGTGAGGGCTGTACATTGGAGGTGGGGGGGGGGGGGGGGGGGGGTGGGGGGGGGTTGGGTAGGGGACACACACACATTTTACACTGTGCATTGGAATATTGACAAAGCCTTACTTGGTCATTTACTGTACAACTAGGTTAGGACATTTGTAGGGGCCAGTTTCGAATTGCAGTCTCACGTAGGTGTTTTTTGAGAGTGTTTTTGAAAGTGGGTAGTGATTCACATTCCTTTACAGCTTTAGGTAGGGCGTTCCACATTGATGTGGCATAATTGCGAAACGTGTTTAGTCCCTTGTTTGAGCCGAATCTGGGTTTTACATGATTTGTGGAGCTCCCTCTGGTGTTGTGATCGTGGTATTCACTGACCTTTGGGAAGTATTTTGACATGTACATGGGTACCTTGGTCGCGTAGTGTATCTTGTAGACCAGGCCCATTGCAAGTTGCTGTACTCTGTCGTCTACTCTAAGCCATCCTAGGTTGTCAAAGTGGGCAGGGGTGAGGTGGGTTCTAGGAGTCAGGTCAAGTAGTAGTCTGACTAGCTTGTTTTGAGATGTTTGTAATTTGTTTTTTAGTGCCTTTGAGGTGCTTTGGTACCATGAGGTGCAAGCATAGTCGTAGTACCCTTGAATGAGTGCTCCTGCTAGAGTCTTCAGGGTATTCTTGTTTACCAGAGAGGAGATCCGGTACAAGAATCGCGTTCGTTGGTTGACTTTTTTTTATTACATTGGATGCCATTTTGTCACAGGAAAGATTAGCCTCTAGGATGGAACCCAGGTAGGTAATTTCATCTTTCCTTGTGATAATATTGTCACCCACTATAACCGAGAAGCCGTCGGTCTTGCTGAGTTTGTTATTTGAACCGAAGAGAATGGACTCTGTTTTGCCCATGTGTTCTGTTTTTCTTTTCAGTAATGAGAACCACAGTGTGTCGCATCTCTCCCAGTCTCTCTCTCTCGCTTTGATAAAACCTCCTGCATTTTGCTAAATCGTTTCTACGCTCGCTTGAGGTGATTGTTTTGCACTTGTCCATCAAGCGGTTATGTGCTAAACAGGAAATGCAGTTGTCAAATAATAATAATGCCATAGTGAATAAAATCAAACGGATCTGTGTAAATTCTTCTTTTCAATGGATGCTTTGTTTTCTCATGTTGCTACACTCCGCGATTAAGTAGAACGTTTACTCAGAAAACACACCTAATTTGTGACATTTCAAAAGATTGCTTAAAATTGGATGGAAACAGGGTCCTACTAATCACCCCAAAGTACCAGAAAATACCCCAAAATACCCCAAAGTATACCCCAAAATACCAGAAAATACCCCAAAATACCCCAAAGTATACCCCAAAGTACCCCAAAGTACCAGAAAATCCCCCAAAATCCCCCAAAATCCCCCAAAGTATACCCCAAAATACCAGAAAATCCCCCAAAATACCCCAAAGTATACCCCAAAGTACCAGAAAAGACCCCAAAAGACCCCAAAAGACCCCAAAGTATACCCCAAAATACCAGAAAATACCCCAAAGTATACCCCAAAATACCAGAAAATACCCCAAAATACCCCAAAATACCAGAAAGTACCCCAAAGTATACCCCAAAATACCAGAAAATACCCCAAAATAGACCAAAATACCCCAAACTACCCTAGAATACCCCAAAGTATACCCCAAAGTACCAGAAAATACCAGAAAATACCCCAAAATATACCCCAAAATACCCCAAAGTACCAGAAAAGACCCCAAAATACCCCAAAGTATACCCCAAAATACCAGAAAATACCCCAAAATACCCCAAAGTATAACCCAAAATACCAGAAAATACCCCAAAATACCCCAAAATACCAGAAAGTACCCCAAAGTATACCCCAAAATACCAGAAAATACCCCAAAATACCCCAAACTACCCTAAAATACCCCAAAGTATACCCCAAAGTACCAGAAAATACCCCAAAATACCCCAAAGTACCAGAAAATACCCCAAAATACGCCAAAGTACCCTAAAATACCCCAAAGTATACCCCAAAATACCCCCAAAGTACCCCAAAGTATACCCCAAAATAACCCACAGTACCCCAAAATACCCCAAAGTACCCCAACATATCCCAGAATACCCCAAAGTGCCTGGAAATAATACCACAAAGTACCACAAAATACCTAAAATGAAAAACTAAAATGTGCACATTTTGTGTAATAGTGTAATAGTGTAATAGTGTGCTAGTGTAATAGTGTAATAGTGTGTAATAGTGTAATAGTGTAATAGTGTGCTAGTGTGTAATAGTGTAATAGTGTAATAGTGTGCAATAGTGTAATCGTGTGTAATAGTGTAATAGTGTGTAATAGTGTAATAGTGTAATAGTGTGTAATAGTGTAATAGTGTGCTAGTGTAATAGTGTAATAGTGTGTAATAGTGTGTAATAGTGTGTAATAGTGTGTAATAGTGTGCTAGTGTGCTAGTGTAATAGTGTAATAGTGTAATAGTGTGTAATAGTGTAATAGTGTAATAGTGTGTAATAGTATAATAGTGTAGTGTGTAATAGTGTGTAATAGTGTAATAGTGTGCTAGTGTAATAGTGTAATAGTGTGTAATAGTGTAATAGTGTAATAGTGTGTAATAGTGTAATAGTGTAATAGTGTGTAATAGTGTAATAGTGTGCTAGTGTAATAGTGTGTAATAGTGTGTAATAGTGTGTAATAGTGTGCTAGCGTAATAGTGTGCTATTGTAATAGTGTAATAGTGTAATAGTGTAATAGTGTAATAGTGTGTAATAGTGTGTAATAGTGTAATAGTGTGCTAGTGTAATAGTGTGTAATAGTGTAATAGTGTGTAATAGTGTAATAGTGTGTAATAGTGTAATAGTGTGTAATAGTGTAATAGTGTAATTTTGTGTAATAGTGTGTAATAGTGTAATAGTGTGTAATAGTGTGTAATAGTGTGTAATAGTGTAATAGTGTGTAATAGTGTAATAGTGTGTAATAGTGTGTAATAGTGTGTAATAGTGTAATAGTGTGCTAGTGTAATAGTGTAATAGTGTAATAGTGTGTAATGTCTCTGTCTCTCTTCTCTCCTTCCTTTCTAAAACACTTGAACGTGCTGTATCCAACCAATTTACTGCTTATCTCTTACAGAATGACCTCCTAGACCCCAATCAGTCTGGCTTCCGGACTGGCCACTCCACAGAAACGGCCCTCATTGCGGTCACAGAGGCACTTCACTTAGCAAAAGCGAAAGGCCTCTCCTCTGTCCTGATTCTCCTAGATCTATCTGCAGCCTTCGACACAGTCAACCATCAGATCCTCCTCGCGGCCCTCGCAGGAATGGGAGTGGCTGGATCTGCGCTGACATGGCTGACATCATACCTCAATGACCGCTCCTACCAAGTGTCATGGAGAGGGACTCTGTCGGCCACCCGCCCCCTCCGGACGGGTGTCCCCCAGGGCTCGGTCCTAGGACCCCTTCTCTTCTCCCTCTACACTAAATCACTGGGTAACATTATCACATCTCATGGCTTCTCATATCATTGTTATGCCGATGATACTCAACTCTTCCTCTCCTTCCCTCCCTCAGATATCCACGTCTCTGAGCGGATCTCGGCCTGTCTGTCCGACATCTCCGCCTGGATGACGACCAACCACCTCAAACTGAACCTAAGCAAAACAGAATTGCTCCACCTGCCGGCCAAATCCTCCCCCCTGACCGACCTCTCCATCACAGTCGAGAATGCAGCTGTGACCGCGTCGCCGACCGCCAAGAACCTTGGTGTTGTCCTCGATGACTAGTTGAACTTCTCTGCTCACATCGCAGCGACAACCAGAACCTGCAGATTCCTCCTGAGCAACGTCAGAAGGATACGCCCCTTCCTGACAAAAGAAGCCACCCAACTCCTCGTCCAATCAACAGTCATCTCCCGCCTCGACTACTGCAACGCACTGCTAGCTGGCCTCCCGGCCACTGCCACCAAGCCTCTTCAACTCATTCAAAATGCAGCGGCCCGCCTGATCTCAAACCTACCGAAGTCAGCCCATGTCACCCCACTTCTTAGGGACCTGCACTGGCTCCCCATTGCTGCACGTATCCGCTTCAAGGCCCTCGACCTAGCATACCGTGCGGCAAAGGGAACCGCTCCCGCCTACCTCCGGTCAATGGTCTCTAACTACACACCCTCAAGACCCCTACGCTCTGCGTCTTCTGGCCGCCTCAGATCTACTCCTATCCAAGCTCCCGGAGGGTCATCAAAGAGAAGCCGCCTATTCTCAGTCCTTGCCCCACAATGGTGGAATGAACTACCCATCCCAGTTAGGACAGCCGAATCCCGTCCAATCTTTCGCCGTCGACTAAAGACTCACTTCTTCAACCATTATCTGAAATGATAAAAAAAAAAAAAAAAAAAAAAAAAAAAAAAAATCGAACCCCGACTAACCTTAATGTCATGCACTTGTCCTAATAAACTAACCTACACTGTAACACGCAACACTTTGATGAACATTGTTACTCAGCTGATAGAGTTATACCCTTCTTGCTGTCTTGTCGCACAGAACTTGTAAGTCGCTTTGGATAAAAGCGTCAGCTAAATGACTAAATGTAAATGTAAATGTAGTGTGTAATAGTGTAATAGTGTAATAGACACTATTACACACTAGTACAATATTACACACTATTACACTATTACACACTATTACACTATTACACTAGCACACTATTACACTATTACACACTATTACACACTATTACACTATTACACTATTACACACTATTACACTATTACACTATTACACTAGCACACTATTACACTATTACACACTATTACACACTATTACACTATTACACACTATTACACTATTACACACTATTACACACTATTACACGATATTACACTATTACACTAGCACACTATTACACTATTACACACTATTACACACTATTACACTATTACACTAGCACACTATTACACTATTACACACTATTACACTATTACACTATTACACACTATTACACTATTACACTATTACACACTATTACACACTATTACACTATTACCCCAAAGTATACCCCAAAGTACCAGAAAATACCCCAAAATACCCCAAAGTACCCTAAAATACCCCAAAGTATACCCCAAAATACCCCCAAAGTACCCCAAAGTATACCCCAAAATACCCCACAGTACCCCAAAATACCCCAAAATACCCCAAAGTACCCCAACACATCCCAGAATACCCCAAAGTGCCTGGAAATAATACCACAAAGTACCACAAAATACCTAAAATGAAAAACTAAAATGTGCACATTTTGTGTAATAGTGTAATAGTGTGTAATAGTGTAATAGTGTGCTAGTGTAATAGTGTAATAGTGTGTAATAGTGTAATAGTGTGCTAGTGTGCTAGTGTGTAATAGTGTAATAGTGTGCAATAGTGTAATAGTGTGTAATAGTGTAATAGTGTAATAGTGTGTAATAGTGTAATAGTGTGCTAGTGTAATAGTGTAATAGTGTGTAATAGTGTGTAATAGTGTGTAATAGTGTGCTAGTGTGCTAGTGTAATAGTGTAATAGTGTAATAGTGTGTAATAGTGTAATAGTGTAATAGTGTGTAATAGTATAATAGTGTAGTGTGTAATAGTGGGTAATAGTGTAATAGTGTGCTAGTGTAATAGTGTAATAGTGTGTAATAGTGTAATAGTGTAATAGTGTGTAATAGTGTAATAGTGTAATAGTGTGCTAGTGTAATAGTGTGTAATAGTGTGTAATAGTGTGTAATAGTGTGTAATAGTGTGCTAGTGTAATAGTGTGCTATTGTAATAGTGCAATAGTGTAATAGTGTGTAATAGTGTAATAGTGTGTAATAGTGTGTAATAGTGTAATAATGTGCTAGTGTAATAGTGTGTAATAGTGTAATAGTGTAATAGTGTGTAATAGTGTAATAGTGTGTAATAGTGTAATAGTGTGTAATAGTGTAATAGTGTAATTTTGTGGTATAGTGTGTAATAGTGTAGTTTCAAGTTTCAAGTTTCTTTAATAGTTGTCATACAGAAGTACAGAATACTTTCATACAAAATGCTTCTTACTGTTACGCTCCAGAGACTGTGCTAGACAAGATAGTATCAAATAACATAGTATAGCATGTAATTTAGAAGTAGAAAATGAGGTCACAGTGTTCAGTATAGACATATGTACAATGTTCGATGCAGAATAGACGTAACTGAGTTACCATATACCATATTGTACTAATGTACAATACTATATAGTGCAAAGCAGAAATGGGATGAGGTACAATTTAGGTACAATTTACAGTAAGGTGTACGAGTTGCAGTGCAATCCTTCATCAATAAATATAAAGTGTGGGGAGTGGGTGCTACAGTGTGTTTGTTTAAAGTGAGTGTGTGCTATAAAGTGTGTGGAGTGGGTGCTACAGTGTGTTTGTTTAAAGTGAGTGTGTGCGTGTGGATGTGTGTGCTATGTGCGTTTGATGGTTGTTGTTGTGTAGTGTTCATTGTTCGTTTAGCAGCCTGATGGCCTGGGGATAGACGCTTCTTCTGAGTCTTTCTGTGCTCACCCTGAGACTCCGGTATCGCTTGCCTGACCGCAGCAGTTCAAAGAGGCAGTTGTTCGGGTGACTGGAGTCTTTAATGCTTCTCTTAGCCTTGCCCCTGCACCGCTTGTTGTAAATCAGGGCTATTCAACTGGCGGCCCGCGGGCCAGATCCGGCCCGCGGGATGATTCTGACCGGCCCGCCAAAGATTACATGATAATAATAAAAAAAAAAGTCACTCAATTAATGACAGATTTCATTGATAAATTGAGGGAAAACTTTGCAAGTCGATTTGATGAATTTGACATGTCCAGAGAATTGATGCATTTTGTGAGCAACCCATTTGCCAATGTAGCTGCTATTTCCACAAAAGGACAAGAGTTCCTTGCATCACTTCACATTGATGAAGGTCTCCTGCAACTTGAAATAATTGACATGCAAGCATCATCTGCTCTGAAGCAGGCACTTGAGAATGAATCCACCACAACATTTTGGATAAAGTGTATTCATGTCAAGACATTCCCCAAAATAAAAACGCTGGCAATATCTGTGCTAACAATGTTTGGCTCAACATACACCTGTGAATCCAGTTTCTCTCACATGAATGCCATTAAAACAAGCAACGTGACTCCTTGACAAATGAGCATTTGCATCACTGTTTGCGGGTAGCCCTCACTTCCTATGAACCCTCTTTCTCTGCCATTGCCCAGTCAAAGAAGTGCAATCGCTCTCATTAGATGTGTGTATGTAGGCTAGGCCTGTCTGCCCCCCACCCCCCTGATGTTTGAGAGTTAAGAGTGGACAATAAGTGCTAATAAGATGCTGTGATTTGCTGTTGTTGCACAGACATGAAGCACTTTTTCATAAGCTCAGCTGCACTATAAATGTGTTTTTTTGTTCAAGTGTTGATGTTAGAATGTTCAGATGCACATCATGCACTTGTTTGTTTTTTATTTTATTTTTATATTGAAATGTTGAAGAGGAGATGTTGCAGTTGTTGCACAGTCATAAATGAAGCACTTTCTGCAGGAGATGTTGCAGATGTGGCACATAAATGAAGCACTTTTTTTGAAAAGTATACTACTTTTGCGATGTAGTTAAATAAAAGTTGTGAAAATGTGGTTGCGTGTTGTGTCAAGTGTACATATATTTATAGCACGGGGAGGCGCCGTGGCAGTCCGGCCCCTGGCCCCTTGGGTTTCTGACAATGTGGCCCCCTGAACAATTTAGTTGAATAGCCCTGTTGTAAATGTTCTTGAGGGTGGGGAGCCCCCCTCCAATTGTGCGTTCGGCTGAACGTGTCACTCTTTGTAGTCTGCTTCGGTCTTGTGCAGTGCTATTCCCAAACCAGGAGGTGATGTTGCCAGTCAGGATGCTCTCTATTGTACATGAGTAGAAGTTCTTAAGGATCTTCTGACTGACTTGGAACTTCCTTAGGCGCCTGAGGAAGTAGAGGCGTTGTCGTGCCTTCTTCACAACACTGTCAATGTGTGTGGTCCATGTCAAGTCCTCGGATATGTAGGCTCCGAGGTACTTAAAGCTGTTGACTCTCTCAACCGGTGCCCCGTCGATGCTGAGGGGGCTGTAGTCCTTGACCCCCGACCTCCTGAAGTCCACAATCATCTCCTTTGTTTTGCTGACGTTCAGGGAGAGGCTGTTTTCCTGGCACCATCCCGCCAGGACCTTGACCTCTTCCAGGTAGGCCCTCTCGTCGTTGGCAGAGATCAGGCCCACCACCACTGTGTCGTCAGCAAATTTGATGATTGTATTGCTACTCCGCTGAGCCACACAGTCGTGTGTGTACAGGGAGTAGAGGAGGGGACTCAGAACACAGCCCTGGGGGGCCCCTATGTTGAGGGTGATGGATGAGGAGGTGCAGTTGCCTGCTCTCACCACCTGGGGTCTGCCCGTCAGGAAGTCCAAGACCCACTGGCAGAGGTCATAGTTCAAGCCCAGGTCCCTGAGCTTGGCTATGAGTATGGAGGGGACTATGGTATTGAATGCCGAGCTGTAGTCGATGAATAGCATTCTCACATAGTTCCCCTTCCTCTTGTCCAGGTGTGATGCTGCTGTGTGCAGCACATGGGCTATGGCGTCCTCCGTGGACCTGTTGGGGCGGTATGCAAATTGCAGGGGGTCCATGTTGATGGGGAGGGAGGAGCAGATGTAGCCCTTTACTAGCTTCTCAAAGCACTTCATGGCTATGGAGGTGAGAGCTACAGGGCGGTAGTCGTTGAGGCAAGCAGGCTTGGATTTTTTGGGTACAGGGATAATAGTGGACTTCTTCAGGCAGGTGGGGATGACAGCCTGTTCTAAGGACAGGTTAAATATGTCAGTGAATACCGGGGCCAGTTGGTCGGCACAGACTTTTAGGACGCGGCCGGGGATGCCGTCCGGTCCTGCTGCCTTCCTGATATTCACTTTTTTAAAGGTCCGCCTCACCTCATGCTCTGTTACCCTGAACACTGAGTCTCCATCAGCAGACCCCCCCCCCCCCCATTGCCGTGGCTTGTGGGCTGGTGTTGTTATTACCAGCATCAAACCTCGCATAGAAGGTATTGAGGTCATTTGCTAAGGAGATGTCACTGTTCAGTTTGAGGGAGGCGCCTTTGTAGTCTGTCATCGTTTTGAGCCCCTGCCACATAGCTCTAGAGTCAGCCTGTTCAAACTGGAGTTCAATTTGATCCCTGTAGCGCCGTTTGGCCTCTGTCACTGTCCTCCTTACGTTGTATCGCGCCACCTTGTGGTCATTCATGTTGCCTGCCACTAGGCCGTCGTTGTATGCTTTGGTGCGCGCTCTCAGAGACACTATTACACACTATTACACTATTACACACTATTACACTATTACACACTATTACACTATTACACTAGCACACTATTACACTATTACACACTATTACACACTATTACACTATTACACTATTACACACTATTACACTATTACACTATTACACTATAACACTAGCACACTATTACACTATTACACTAGCACACTATTACACTATTACACACTATTACACACTATTACACTATTACACACTATTACACTATTACACACTATTACACTATTACACACTATTACACACTATTACACGCTATTACACTATTACACTAGCACACTATTACACTATTACACACTATTACACACTATTACACACTATTACACTATTACACTAGCACACTATTACACTATTACACACTATTACACTATTACACTATTACACACTATTACACTATTACACTATTACACACTATTACACACTATTACACTATTACCCCAAAGTATACCCCAAAGTACCAGAAAATACCCCAAAATACCCCAAAGTACCCTAAAATACCCCAAAGTATACCCCAAAATACCCCCAAAGTACCCCAAAGTATACCCCAAAATACCCCACAGTACCCCAAAATACCCCAAAATACCCCAAAGTACCCCAACACATCCCAGAATACCCCAAAGTGCCTGGAAATAATACCACAAAGTACCACAAAATACCTAAAATGAAAAACTAAAATGTGCACATTTTGTGTAATAGTGTAATAGTGTGTAATAGTGTAATAGTGTAATTGTAACTGAGGGGTACAATTCCCTGACTGTATTGATAAGTATGGTATCATTAAACCACTACCTTTATGTACTTTAATTACTGGCCATACAGTACATGATATCTAAATATAATGAACACTTCCCACAATGAACCGGTTCTACACAAAGTTGTCTTTAAGTATTTATTGCAGCAAAAGGTACATAATACTTCTCTATTATACTTTGAATGCACTTGTAAGGCAAAGGAATGTGCGTAGGCAAATCAACAATGAATGTCCATTCTCTGGTTACGCAGGAGGTAATTATACAACCTGAATCTTAGGGAATTATATCTATGGTACACTAGTAATATATAGCGGGAGATACTGGAAGGGTCCCCCTGGTTGTAAGCCAGCAGGGGTAGAGGATCTGTCGGTAGTAGAGAGTCTGGTCAACGATGACTAAGGAGACTCCAAGTACAGGAGACGGTGCAATAGCCTCTTGATCCACAGACGAATACAGCTGTTCTCCGTAGACTGTAGCTCCACAGTGAAGAAAGCTAGCCGGCCTCAGGCTCTCTGAGGCGCCGACTCGACTTGGCTCCTCGCGGGGTAAATCCAACACGTGTAAGCGTCGGCGATTCTCCGCTCCATAAATCACAGGACCAAAGCAAATATAATCCAGCCGCAAAGGGCTATGTAGTCGTCGGGTAGATTAATCCAGTGTACATGTCCACACGGTTCTCGTCTAGGTCTCCTCGGGTGAAAGCGCCATGAAAGCAGCCCAGCCTGGATAAGAACTCTAGCTAATACGAGGAAGCGTTGGTGATGCTGGTCACTGTAGAACTTTAGCCGCACGATACACTATACACAAATAGACTATTACTGACTTAATAGAAATATGTCGCACTCGACGGTATAGCGCCAAACTCTGACAATTCAGTTATTAATTCGCACGCGGTCTCAATGCTCTATTCTGGGGCCAAACAGGCCATACTTCACCGCACGTTGTATCGTGGGTGAGGCTTCAACTTATTGGGTAACTCTTGACTTCTGACTAAGTAAGACTAAGTGCTTCTGTATTCACCTGCGCCATATTTATATGCACGGTGAACAAACTAGTGCCAACGACATTTCTGTCTCGTATCCCTGGGCAAGGCCGGGCATGCACAGACATGTCTTGACGGTGACTTTGAACCTGACTCTGGAGGCTGGTCCCTGGCGCCGGTGGACCGCTGTCCAATAGGAGAATGAAATATTATGGTCTGTGCTAAAGGGATATTCCGTGTATATGTACAAGGAATATACAAGGGATATCAAACGATATACAAATACTATGCAATATATATCAATCAATAAATATATATATTCGGTTTAATCTGATCCTTTGTAACATCCGCCCCCTAATTAGTCCCACCTAATTAGCTAAGCAGAGACAGATTAACCGCACTGTCCACTACTCAATGTCTGTTGTGAGGGGTCGGTCAGTTCACAAAGTCATGGGGTCATGGTCGTCATCGATAGTATCGGGGAGCCTTGGCAGTTCTATTAGCCTCGCCACGGGTCGGTGTAGATCCGTCCTTGGACGAGCACTTCGGCTGCTCGGACCTTTCCGTCGGCACCGGTGATCACTTTGCTTACGCGGCCAGCCGGCCACATAGCTCGGGGTAGTGACTGGTCGATAATCATGACGACTGTTCCTTCTGTCAAATTGTCTCTCTCTTTCACCCATTTCTGGCGGGTCTGTAGAGACGGTAGATAGTGGAGTAGGAAGCTGTTCCAAAACTTGTCAGCCAATACTTGACTGTACCTCCACATTCTTCGGCCGTTCGTTTCTTCAGGCCTGTACATTGTCTGTGGTAGCGCGGGGTCCAGCCGCCCCATCAAGAGTGTGTTGGGGGTGACTGGGTCGACATCTGCTACATCACTTGAGACGTAACCGAGGGGCTTTGAGTTCAATACTCCCTCAATCTCCAGTCATTAGGACTTCTTCCGCCACGGTCTGGGCCCCAAGCACGGCGTACAGGGCTGTCTTTATTGAACGTACTTCTCGTTCCCAAGTTCCACCGAAGTGAGGTGCGTTCGGGGGATTAAACTGGAAGTCAATCTGGGATGGAGCGAGGTGGGTCTTAAGTTCTGGGCCCATAGCTTGGAAGCTCTCTCTCAGCTCTCTTTCTCCGCCTTTGAAGTTTGTCCCGTGATCAGACAATAATATAGACGGTTTGCCTTTCCGCGATGTGAATCTTCGGAAGGCCATAAGGAATGAGTCTGTGCTCATGGTTGGAAGGAGTTCTATATGCATCGCTCGGGTGGTCATGCATTTGAATACAATACCCCACCGCTTCTCGGTTCCTCTTCCTTTCTTTATATACAGCGGGCCGAAACAGTCCATACCGGTGGAGTGAAAAGTCTTGTCGCCGAGTCGGAGGCGACAGGGAGGTAGGTCAGCCATCCGGGGTATACTGGGCTGCGCTCGCCACTTACGACAGTCTAGACAGGTTCGCTGGAAGCGCCGCACTGCTTCTCTCCCTTGCAGTATCCAATAACGACGTCTGATCTCCGCGAAGACTCTCTCTGCCCCGGCGTGATGCACATCCTCGTCGTATTTCTTTATGATCAGCTCTGTGACCTTGTGTCGGCTGTTTAAGACTATCGGGTACTTGACGTCATCCGGTAAGTCTGGAGCTCTCCGCAGACGACCACCCACTCTGATGAGACCATGGGCGTCTCTCTCGGGGGCTAGGTGGAGCAGTCTGCTGTCTGATGGGACGGGCTTTGCTCCCTGTAGACAGTCTAGCTCATCGGGGAACGAGTCTCTCTGGGCTCGTTGTAGTAGAAGAAGTTCTGCTTCTTCGTAGTCAGCTGCTGTAATGTCAGTAGTGAGCTGAACCTCTGGGTGGTGCCACAGGAATGTCTTTAGCTGCGCACTCTCTAGGGTGAGGCAATCGTCTATGTCGGGGTCTGTGGAGACGAGTGTGTTCAATCCACAGAACATAGATTTCTTGTTTTCGGCCTCCTCTTTACTCGCTTCCCGTGGGGTGGGTGTAGGCCACTCTTCTTCTGGGAGCTTGAGGAACTCTGGCCCGTCACTGTATAGGTTGTGACGGGTGAGGTCATCCAGGGACATTCCCCGGGTGATGACGTCAGCTGGGTTGTCTTTTGTGTCCACATACCTCCAGCTTGCTACTTCTGTTAAATCTTGAATCTCTGTGACTCTGACTCCCACGAAGACCTTGTATCTGCACGAATCAGACCGGATCCATGTGAGTACTGTCGTGGAGTCTGACCACAAGATTGTTCTTTGCACCGGAATGGTGAGTTCACGTTGGATTAACGTGGCGAGTTGCGCTCCTGCTAGGGCTGCGCAGAGCTCTAGACGCAGGATAGATTGTTGCTTTCGTGGGGCTATTCTTGAGCGAGCCAGGATGAAAGCAGTATGTATTTCTCCTCCCTCCTCTCGGGCACGCAAGTAGGCCACCGAACCGTAGGCTACTTCGGAGGCGTCGCTGAAGACGTGCAGGTCCATCTGGCACGTCTCCGGCCTCACTGTGGGTGGGAAGTAGCTGCGGCGTATGTTGACACCTGGGAGTGAGCTGAGTTCCGTCTCCCACTCTCTCCATGTGGATGCAAGGTGTTCGGGTATGGGGTCGTCCCAGCCCTGGTCCTTGTCCCATAACGCTCTTACAATCATCTTTGCCCTGGTGGTGTAAGGTAGAATACATCCCAACGGGTCATATTGTCTGGCGAGTGTTCTGTATACACTCCGTCTGGTGGTCGGTAGTGCAGTCGACCTTCCCTGCTCCTTGGTCAGGGGTGTGTGTTTATAATGAAGCGCAAGACTAGTCCTAATGTCATTTCTTGGGCTTCTCCTGGGATGGTCGCCATCCAGGTCTCGCTGCTTGCTGCCTTGTCCTCGGGGGAGAGGCTGCGCAATACTTGCGGGTCGCTGCTGGCCCACTGCCTGAGATCAAAGCCGCCTTTGATCAGGGAGGCGCGGAGCTTGAGTAGAAGGGCCTCGGCTTCTTCTGGCGTCGAAACGCTTTGCAGACAGTCGTCCACGTAGAAACTATTTCCTACACTTTGTCGGACCTCTTCATCAGCTGCTGGGTCCTCTGCGACGTGTTTTTTCAGTGCAAACGTAGCACAGCATGGGCTGCATGTGGTTCCGAAAGGGAGGACTTCCCATTGATAGATGGCTGGTTGCTCATCCCCGATCCTCTCTCTCCATAGGAACCGCAGCAGGGGCTTGTCCTCCTCCACTAGTCTCACCTGCAGGAACATCCCTTTGATGTCGCCGCTGATGGCCACCTTGTCTTGGCGGAAACGTAGTAACACGCCTAGTAGAGAGGGGCCGAGTGTTGGGCCGGGCAAGAGCTCTTTATTCAGATTTTGTGATCCGATCTGGTAGCTGCAGTTGAACACAATACGATCCTTGCCGTTGTGGTGGACCTTGTGGTGCGGCACGTACCATGATTCGGTCGTCTGATCGGCCTCTTTAATGTCAATTTTCTTTATGTGTCCCGCTGTGATTAGCTTGTTAATCTCAGCGCGGTACACGGTCTCTTGAGCGGGGTCTCTGGCTAGGCGCCGCTCTGTGTTCAATAGATACCGCTCCGTCGCTTCTTTTGGGGCGTGGAAGGTAGGCATACCCTCTCGCCTCAGGAGTGGAGTTGCGTATCTCATCACTCCGTTGACTTTGACTCTCTTTGTCCCTTGCTCGAGGAGGGCTATAGCGTAAATGTCTTCCTTGGAACGAATGTCTTTCTTTTCGTTCTTAAAGGGCATTGTCTCTAGTGTCCATAGCCTCTCGACATGCTGTAGGAGGGTGGTGTCTTCTTCTGTCACTCTGGAGTGGAGGCAGCTAGTGGCTGCTGTTCGGTTAAGAGACTTAGCGAGGGGGCCTTGTAATGTCCATCCTAGGCGGGTCTCGACTGCTGCAGGACAGCCTCTGGGCCCTGTGTGGACCCGGTCAATCGGGACTATGAGGTCTGCATGGTCGGAGCCTATCAGCAGGGTCGGGGTGGCACCGTCTATGAGCGGTATAGGTAGTTGACGCAGGTGCACATATTTATCCATCAGCTTGGCGATGGGGTAGGTGTACTGCGACAGGCCTATTTCTTGGCTGGTGAAAGCATTAGTAATCCTATACCGTCTCTCTGGCTGCCCGCTTGCTGCGATAGTGAAGGAGACATTCTCGCCCTTTATCGTCTTTAGATCTCTTCTTATTGTCCGAATCGTCATCTGGTTTTCGCTCCCCCGCAGCCCCAGCTGGGCCGCAGCGGACGCGAGGAGAAGGGTCTTCTCTGACCCGTCGTCAAGGACGGCGTAAGTGTCCATGACCTTGTCTTGGTAACTCAGTGTTACGCGGACCACCTTTAAGAGCACCCGGGCGCCCCCGCTGCTGGCGGGGTCAATGTACATAACACTTGCCTTTGTGCTGCTTGAGGGTGCAGGCTTTCTTCTGTTACTGTCGTGTAGGACATCTAGGTGGGCTCCGTCACACCGACTACACCTCTTCTTTAAGCGGCAATCGGCTGCCATGTGACTGCGCGCACATCGGTAACAGCGTCGGTTGGACTTTATCCATTGACTCACCTCGTCGGCGGTCATCTTCTTGAACGTGTCACATTGTGACAACCAGTGTTCCTTTTCGCAGTACGGGCACACCATCTTCCACTTCTCTTTCATCGATGGGGTACTGTGGTTCTTGCTGCTCGGTACTGATTCTGATTGGTGCATGACGGTCACCAATCTTCGGCCATCGTTTGCTCTCCTAGGTCCCTCTCTGGAGCTTGGGGTGCTCCGCATGAACGTATCCAACCGTAGGCTGTTGACTTCTCTCGCCAGGAAGTCGGCTAAGTCTAGGAGGGATGGCTCGGGACCGTTAGGATCACGGTGGTCTCTTTGCCGCCTGAAGCGCTCTTGTCGGGCGGGCGGAAGCTTCTCTAAAATCCTCTCGACATTAGAGTTCGCGTACAGTTCGTGCATACCCTTTTCTCTTTGCGCCCCCAGCATCCCTACCAGGGATTGTACCTTGATAGACAGGTCATCTAGTGAGCGATTGTCTGTGGCTGGGGGTAGGCGGTCAATATGCCTTATCTCTTGTATTACGTAGTCCCATATGCGTCCATATCTTTGGTCGAGTGCTGCTAGAGCCGCTGTGTATGGGGTAGTAGAGGTGGCATAGGCCAGCGCTATATTGTGCGCTCGGGGCACCTTGAGGTGCTTCAGTAGGATAGCATACTTGTACGGTTCATCAGCTACATCGGACATCATTGTCTCTAAGCACATTCGTAGCTCCGTGTACTGTGCTCTGTTCTCGTGGGTGAAGTCCGGAAACGTTGGTGTGCCAATGTATGATGCCATGGATGGCTGGCACATCGGTGAGCGTTGGAAGAGAGGCCTCCTAGGCGAGTCTTCTCTTACGCCTCTTGGTGGGCTGGTACCTGCTGGGTACCATGGCCTGCGTATCCAGGTGCTATTCCTCGGGGCTGGTCGTGCGTCAAGCTCACCCGTGAATTGAGTCGGGGGTCTGTAGCGCAGAGCCGCGGGGTTAGAGCCTGGGCTGTACTGGACCTCCTGGTCCTGTGGAGTACTGTGCTGCTGTCGGGCTTGACTCTCCTCCTCTCCCTCTTCTTCTTCCTCTGGCAGGTCCTCGAGATCCTGTAGTCCGTCTATTTAGCCTCTCCGCGGTGTAGACCGTTTCTTCCTTGTAGCTGGGTCTCGCGTGGACCGGTCGGGGAAGGAGTTCGGAGGGGGGTATAGGCTCTCTCTGGTGGTCGGGCTCAGGGTCGCTTGATCGGGTAGGGGAGGGTGCCCTTGACCCTTGTCTTGACGAGACCCTGGAACCCCATGCGGAGGGAGGGGGTGTTGCCCTGGTGATCAGCTGCTCCATTATCTGCGCTTGTAATCGGTCGCGCTCGGCTTCGCGCTTGGTGAGAGCGAGGTTGCGCTCTGCTTCTCTTTGGGCACCGGCGGCGGCGCGCTGGGCCTCGGCCCGGTCCCTTACCATATTCTCTTCCGTCTGAAGGCGTCTAATCTCTAGACGTATACGATCTTCTTCGCTCCGTTGCTGCGCCTGAAGGCGTTCTCTTTCCATGGAAGAATGTTCGCGCTCACTAAGCGTCTGTGCTTGGAGTCGATCGCGCTCTGTTGAGGCTGCTAGGCTGGCGAGGAATGCCTGTGCCAGCATCTTGTCCGCCTCGCTGGGGGAAGACGCTGGTTGAGGTGATCCGCTCCTGGCAGTACTCGTTGGAGATCTGTTCTCCTGTGGCGAGTCCTGGAGATCCATCTCCGGGGTGCTCTCCTCTTCTTGTAGCGGGTAGAGTTCCATCCCTGGAGGGCTGTCTTTATCCTGGAGCTCTCCGGGGACTACTTCTTCGGTCTTGGCGGGGGGTAAAGTTGTGTCAGGTCCCTCCTGGTCCCTACCGTGAGCTTGGTCAGTTACGTTAGAACCCACTAGGGCCTCTATTGGCGGGGTAGCCTGGGCAATAGGGTCGGACATAATTTTACTATCTACTTTTTCCGCGTTTACCGTCTGTAGAAGGCTAGGTAGTATATTGGCAACGTAATCCTCTAAGTACTGAGGTGTCTGCCGTCTACGCTGCGGGCGATCTACTTTAGGAGAACCGTTTTGTGGAGTGTTCATCATAGGCCATGTCAATATTAATACCACTATATTAATATTACACTAGTTACCATCCGGCTCGAAGGACCAATTGTAACTGAGGGGTACAATTCCCTGACTGTATTGATAAGTATGGTATCATTAAACCACTACCGCTTTATGTACTTTAATTACTGGCCATACAGTACATGATATCTAAATATAATGAACACTTCCCACAATGAACCGGTTCTACACAAAGTTGTCTTTAAGTATTTATTGCAGCAAAAGGTACATAATACTTCTCTATTATACTTTGAATGCACTTGTAAGGCAAAGGAATGTGCGTAGGCAAATCAACAATGAATGTCCATTCTCTGGTTACGCAGGAGGTAATTATACAACCTGAATCTTAGGGAATTATATCTATGGTACACTAGTAATATATAGCGGGAGATACTGGAAGGGTCCCCCTGGTTGTAAGCCAGCAGGGGTAGAGGATCTGTCGGTAGTAGAGAGTCTGGTCAACGATGACTAAGGAGACTCCAAGTACAGGAGACGGTGCAATAGCCTCTTGATCCACAGACGAATAAAGCTGTTCTCCGTAGACTGTAGCTCCACAGTGAAGAAAGCTAGCCGGCCTCAGGCTCTCTGAGGCGCCGACTCGACTTGGCTCCTCGCGGGGTAAATCCAACACGTGTAAGCGTCGGCGATTCTCCGCTCCATAAATCACAGGACCAAAGCAAATATAATCCAGCCGCAAAGGGCTATGTAGTCGTCGGGTAGATTAATCCAGTGTACATGTCCACACGGTTCTCGTCTAGGTCTCCTCGGGTGAAAGCGCCATGAAAGCAGCCCAGCCTGGATAAGAACTCTAGCTAATACGAGGAAGCGTTGGTGATGCTGGTCACTGTAGAACTTTAGCCGCACGATACACTATACACAAATAGACTATTACTGACTTAATAGAAATATGTCGCACTCGACGGTATAGCGCCAAACTCTGACAATTCAGTTATTAATTCGCACGCGGTCTCAATGCTCTATTCTGGGGCCAAACAGGCCATACTTCACCGCACGTTGTATCGTGGGTGAGGCTTCAACTTATTGGGTAACTCTTGACTTCTGACTAAGTAAGACTAAGTGCTTCTGTATTCACCTGCGCCATATTTATATGCACGGTGAACAAACTAGTGCCAACGACATTTCTGTCTCGTATCCCTGGGCAAGGCCGGGCATGCACAGACATGTCTTGACGGTGACTTTGAACCTGACTCTGGAGGCTGGTCCCTGGCGCCGGTGGACCGCTGTCCAATAGGAGAATGAAATATTATGGTCTGTGCTAAAGGGATATTCCGTGTATATGTACAAGGAATATACAAGGGATATCAAACGATATACAAATACTATGCAATATATATCAATCAATAAATATATATATTCGGTTTAATCTGATCCTTTGTAACAGTAATAGTGTGTAATAGTGTAATAGTGTGCTAGTGTAATAGTGTAATAGTGTGTAATAGTGTAATAGTGTAATAGTGTAATAGTGTGTAATAGTGTAATAGTGTGCTAGTGTAATAGTGTAATAGTGTGTAATAGTGTGTAATAGTGTGTAATAGGGTGCTAGTGTGCTAGTGTAATAGTGTAATAGTGTGTACTAGTGTAATAGTGTAATAGTGTGTAATAGTATAATAGTGTAGTGTGTAATAGTGTAATAGTGTAATAGTGTGTAATAGTGTAATAGTGTGCTAGTGTAATAGTGTGTAATAGTGTGTAATAGTGTGTAATAGTGTGTAATAGTGTGCTAGTGTAATAGTGTGCTATTGTAATAGTGTAATAGTGTAATAGTGTGTAATAGTGTAATAGTGTGTAATAGTGTAATAGTTTGTAATAGTGTAATAGTGTGTAATAGTGTAATATTGTAATAGTGTGTAATAGTATAATAGTGTAGTGTGTAATAGTGTAATAGTGTAATAGTGTGTAATAGTGTAATAGTGTGCTAGTGTAATAGTGTGTAATAGTGTGTAATAGTGTGTAATAGTGTGTAATAGTGTGCTAGTGTAATAGTGTGCTATTGTAATAGTGTAATAGTGTAATAGTGTGTAATAGTGTAATAGTGTGTAATAGTGTAATAGTTTGTAATAGTGTAATAGTGTGTAATAGTGTAATAGTGTGTAATAGTGTAATAGTGTGTAATAGTGTAATAGTGTGTAATAGTGTAATAGTGTAATTTTGTGTAATAGTGTGTAATAGTGTAATAGTGTGTAATAGTGTAATAGTGTGTAATAGTGTAATAGACACTATTACAC
>NC_140177.1:83263899-83416399 GCF_963971535.1 Notolepis coatsorum | reverse complement strand
TAAAAGTCACGTACGTAGACACAAGTGTTCAGTATGTACATATGTACAATGTTCAATGCAGGATAGCAGTAACTGAGTTACCATACAATATACTATGCAATATACTAATATACAATATACTATATAGTGCAGAGCAGAAATGGGATGAGGTACAATTTAGGTACAATTTGGTGTCCTGAGGTATGGGTTGTAGTGCAAATTCTTTGCCAATAAATATAAAGTGTGTCTAGGTGTTCTAAAGTGTGTAGAGTGGGTGCTGCAGTGGGTTGATTGTTTAAAGTGAGTGTGTGCGGATGTGTGTGCTGTGAGTGCATTTGATGGTTGTTGCATAGTGTTATTGTTCGTTGAGCAACCTGATGGCCTGGGGATAGAAGCTTCTTCTGAGTCTTTCTGTGCTTGCCATGAGACTCCGGTATTGCTTGCCTGACCGCAGCAGTTCAAAGAGGCAGTTGTTTGGGTGGCTGGAGTCCTTGATAATTCTCTTAGCCTTACCCCTGGACCGCTTGTTGTAAATGTTCTGGAGAGTGGGAAGCCCCCCTACAATTGTGCGCTTGGCTGAACGGGCCACTCTCTGTAGTCTGCTACGGTCTTGTGCGGTGCTATTCCCAAACCAGGAGGTGATATTGCCAGTCAGGATGCTCTCTATTGTACATGAGTAGAAGTTCTTAAGGATCTTCTGACTGACTTGAGACATTTGGAAGGAGGAGGACAGGACAGTAAGGTTCAGATTGCTTTTATCCATTGACTGGTCAAAATATGTTCATTATATTTGGGATGAGTAAGGTTCAGATTGCTTTTATCCATTGACTGGTCAAAATATGTTCATTACGTTTTCAGTTCAGTTTCACAGACAGACTGACACTGACACACACTTAACATTTTAATTTAGGTTGTTATTGTAGCATTCATTATAATTTATTATTATTTAGATAGATGGATGTAAAGGGCTAGACCAACTCTTCTTAACCGCTATCCGGACCTAGACCACCTCTAAGTCACAACCCTAACTTAAGGGTTAGAGTTAGAAGTGGTCTAGGTCTGGTTAGGGGTTAGAGTCAGAGGTGGTCTAGGTCTGGTTAATAGGGGCCATAACCAGACCTAGACCACCTCTAACTCTAACCCCTAAGTTAGGGTTGTGACTTAGAGGTGGTCTAGGTCCGGATAGGGGTTAAGAGTTGGTCTAGCTCTTTACATCCATCTATCTAAATAATAATAATAAATTATAATGAATGCTTAACTACCCCTAAGTTACCCTAACGGTTAGGGGTCAGCTGTTGAGCATATTGTATTGGTGGACAAAGTCATGTGTCTGCTCCTGTATGACATCACAGTGTGCATGCGTACAACAGACAAGGTGTTTGATATAAAAGAGCATGCGCACTAATATACGGTCTCTTAGTCCAGACCAAACTCAGTCCATGTGGTCATGTATTTGTCTTTATATGTCGAATGCTAACTACTTTGGTTGACTGCACACGTGGAGACTTCTGCTGATAAAAATTTCTCACGCAACAGGTTATGGGCCCAGTCAAAGTGGCCAAAGGTGGTTTAAATTGTTGTTCGACGGCGATGAGAAAAACGTCGAGTTATGGGAGACGAGGTTTTTGGCGCTCATGGAACTGCGTGGGCTCAGTGGAATTATCCTGGAAGAGCCGGAGATTCACCATGACGACGAAGAAGCACTTGATGAAGACGCAGCAAAGAATGCAGAAGCATATGCTGAATTAGTGCAGTGTCTGGATAATAAAAGTTTATCTCTAGTAATGAGAGACGCAACACGGGATGGAAGAAGAGCGTTGGCGATACTCCGTGAGCACTACGCAGGCAGGGACAAACCATGTGTTGTGAGTCTGTACTGTGAACTCTCCTCCCTCCACAAAGCAAGCAACGAGACGGTCACTGACTACGTTATTCGAGCAGAGACTATATTCACGTCTTTGAGAAGGGCCGAAGAAAATATCAGTGACGGGTTGCAGATTGCCATGGTGTTGAAGTGGTTACCGGACTCATTCAAACTGTTTGTCGTACACGTCACCCAGACCAATGGCCCTCTAACGTTCGTGGAGTTTAGAACCAAACTCCGAAGTTATGAGAGTACTGATAAATACAAGACGAGGGACGTGGACGAAGACAACGTCATGAGGACCAGCGGGGCAACGTCGAGGACACGAGGATATGGACGGGAGAAGAAGATGGACCTAGCCGACGTTGAATGCTACTCGTGCGGCAAGAAGGGGCATATGGCCCGGACATGCCCTAACGAGCCCCGAGCTAGGCGAGAGGAGAGACGATGGGACATGCCACACCGAGGAAGGGGGCGAGGCCGAGGTCGATACCGTGACCAGGTAAAGAAGGCTGACGGCGGCACGGAAGATGACACCACTGCGTCATTCTTTTTCAAGATAAGTGACTGTCAGACTGGAAATACGAAAGGTCTTATGGTCGACTGTGGCGCCACGACCCACATGATTAATGACCGTGCTAAGTTCAAGACAGTCGATAAGGACTTTCGACCGGAGGACCACGTGATAGAGCTGGCTGATGGGACAAAAGCGACTGGGATGGCGAAGATGAGGGGAGACGCCGAAGTGACTTTACTCGACAGCGAGGGACGGCGAGTGAAGACGAGGCTCAAACGAGCGCTTTACATCCCATCTTTCCCACAAGAAATTGTTTCTGTGAAAGCTGCGACATCTAGTGGAGCTGTGGTTCATTTCAAAGATGGTGATGACTGGCTGGTTCATCACGATGGTACCAAATTCAAAATGGATGTGTATGGTAGGCTATATTACCTTAGTACAGTAGATGATGAAGATACTGATGAATGCAATGGTTGTCATGACATCCAGACATGGCATAAAATACTTGGTCACTGTAATTTTGAGGATGTGTGTAAAGTGTCACAAAACAAGCGACACTTTTGGACAATGACATCCTGAGTCGTTCATATGTTTATGGTATATATCTGTTTTAGATCTAGGCATATGTTACTGTATGTGTCTATATGTGAAGATCCGTGGCAGAGGAGACAGCTCTCTAGGACGGGTGCACACTTGTATAACTTGTATACACTTGTATCTTATATAAACTGTATATTCTTTATACACCTTTTAAACTATACTACAGTTAAAAGTTAATGTTATGTTACAGAATGCAGTCTCTGTGAGTCAGAAATGAAAGGGGCCCCTTAAGAATGTGACCTTGAGAGACAGCTCCGAGCCAGCCGAGAACAAAGGGAGTCTGTTCCAGCGAAAAACGTTACAGTTACTTTCAAGTTACAGCCTAGTGGAGTAAAAAGGGAGGAGAGCCAGTCCCCACGAGCCGTGCATTGACTGGCTGGTGAAATGACATCACGGTGACAGCGCTGTATTTGGACCAATAAGCAGAAGAGATCTGGGGGCTTTATAAGGGCCAACGGGCGAGAGAAAGGGAGAGATTTTTACACTGACATGGAGAGATAGGAAGAGGCACAAACCGTGCAGAGATGAGATGTTTTGTTCTGTGCTTATTTTAAAACTGAAAGAAGAATGCTGTTAGCCAAGAGGCACAAACCGTGCAGAGATGAGATGTTTTGTTCTGTGCTTATTTTAAAACTGAAAGAAGAATGCTGTTAGCCAAGAGGCACAAACCGTGCAGAGATGAGATGTTTTGTTCTGTGCTTATTTTAAACTGAATGGAGATCCTGCTGCCAGACATGGGGCACAAGCCGTGCAGAGATGAGATGTTTTGTTCTGTGCATATTTTAACTGAAATGGACACTTTTTCTAATTCAGTCTCTTTTTGTAACTTGCTTTTTCTAATTGAACCTCTCTATAAATATATCCTTTGTAGCCTTTCTTCTGACCAGACGGCCGGGTAAGCATTGAAATGTGTTCTGCATTTGTAACTTCACCCCATGCATTTTTTATTAATGATGTAAAACAATATGTGTAAGTGGCTTTATCCCTAGCTATAATGGGGATATAACTATAACTATAGGCTTTATCAAGTAGAGTAAAAGGAGACTTATGATTATGCATTAAGGCTTTATCCATATGGAGGCCTAAAGAGAAATATGTCAACCACGCGGTCCCGTATTGCGTTTTGATTAATGATGTAAAACTTTAGAAGTGTGGCTTTATACCTATGGAGTAAAAGGAGACATAGGATTATGAATAGAATGAAATAGAATAAGTGGCTTTATCCCTAGCTATAATGGGATTATCAAGTAAAGCCATATAGTGGTAATACGGCCAACCTAGTAGATTAAAGCAAAATAAATAAAAGTAAACTCTACGGCCAACCGAATAGATTAAAATAGAATAGAGTAAATACACCCCGCAACTCCAATCCATCAACTGTATGACTGGAGGGGACGGGGGGGTGTCTGTGTGTGAGCCGAGGTCGGCTGAGTTTAAGCCCTGAAGTTTATAGACACAATTGAGTCCTAGACGTCCCAAACTTCGCAGGACGCTGCTTGAAGCTGGGATTCGGACCAATGAGTTATGGGATAATCAATCTGACCTCGGTTTGCGACCGGTACTCAACATGGCGTCCCTGGCGATGGGCATTTATACTAACCAAAATAGGTGCTAAACGGCCGAAGAAGACAAGACTACTGTCAAAAGACTCTGGAGTAAAATTAAATTACAGATTTGGCAAAAATTAAAGTAGAAAGCTCTACTGGCGACTCGAGTGGAAGGCTGTACTCGGGGATATCACAAATGAATAGAAAGCTCTATCTTGGTGATTAAAGCAACGTTTACTCACAACTAAAGGGTAACATAATGTTTATAGAGCTCTGGGGGGAGTTACAAGTGCAACATAATTTCGTGCTTTGCCCACAGGAAGCGAACTGGCCCTACCCAAGGCGAGGGCTCCCTAGCCCAAAGACACTGTTTGTAAGGAGCGGAGTGTGGATGTGAAGCGAGCCAAAACGGCCGTTCACAGAAAGGCGAGGGCTCCCTAGTCCGGAGACACTGTTTGTAAGGAGCGGAGTGTGGATGTGAAGCGAAGCCAAAACGGCCGTTCACAGAAAGGCGAGGGCTCCCTAGTCCGGAGACACTGTTTGTAAGGAGCGGAGTGTGGATGTGAAGCGAAGCCAAAACGGCCGTTCACAGAAAGGCGAGGGCTCCCTAGTCCGGAGACACTGTTTGTAAGGAGCGGAGTGTGGATGTGAAGCGAGCCAAAACGGCCGTTCACAGAAAGGCGAGGGCTCCCTAGTCCGGAGACACTGTTTGTAAGGAGCGGAGTGTGTATGTGAAGCGAAGTCAAAACGACCGTTCACAGAAAGGCGAACTGGATGGCTCCCCTAGCCCAAAGATACTGTTTGTAAGGAGGGGAGATTGTATGTGAAGCGAAGTCAAAACGACCGTTCACAGAAAGGCGAGCTGGATGGCTACCTAGCCCAAAGCTACGTGACACGAAGCCAGACGGAAGCTAACTAGCTCACCATCGGCTAACAAGCCACTGCCAACACCCATGAGCTGGCCCTAGCCAGACGAGAGCCAACTACCCCAAAGATACTGTATGTGAGGAGGGGAGACTGTATGTGAAGCGCAGCCAAAACGGCCGTTCACAGAAAGGCGAGCTGGATGGCTACCTAGCCCAAAGCTACGTGACACGAAGCCAGACGGAAGCTAACTAGCTCACCATCGGCTAACAAGCCACTGCCAACACCCATGAACTGGCCCTAGCCAGACGAGAGCCAACTACCCCAAAGATACTGTATGTGAGGAGGGGAGACTGTATGTGAAGCGCAGCCAAAACGGCCGTTCACAGAGAGGCGAGCTGGATGGCTACCTAGCCCAAAGCTACGTGACACGCAGCCAAGACGACCGTTCACTGAATGTTCCCTGGATGGCTACCTAGCCCGAGGCTACGTGACGCTAGCTAAAACGGCGCGTTCACTGGAACATGGGCTGACAAGCCAGGAGTGAACTGAATGCTAACTGGATGACAACCTCCAGCTCCAGGAGACGCTGAGGCAGCGGGAGCGAGAGCTCACGGCCCTGAAGGGGGCGCTGAAGGACGAGGTGGCCACGCACGACCGGGAGATCCGAGACCCTCAGGGAGCAGTACAGCACCGACATGGAGAGGCTGAGGAGCAGCATGGAGCAGGTGTCCCAGTCTCAGGCAGGTATCGAGGCAGAGCGGCAGCGTGTGAACACCTCGGTGAGCTCCCTGCAGCAGCAGCTAGAGGACTGCAGGGACGAGAGTGCCCACTGGATGGAGCAGTTCCACACCACCAGAGACGAACTGCGAAGCACCAAACAGGAGCTGCTGCAGTCTCGTCTGGAGAAGGAGGAGTTTGAGGAGGAGCTGAAGGAGCTGCAGGAGCGAGATCACTCCCTGCAGTGCATGAGCCCAGGACCACGTGGTCACGAGGAAGTGAGGCAAGCGAGAGCAACCTATATATCTCCCCGTGGTGAACACTCAGGGGTGAGAGTGACATCTACAAGGTCTCACAGACAATCACCAAACATAACAGTCACTAACTACCCAGTCTGGACCGATAACTCTGAGACACCATGGTCAATCCTCACCTTCACTGGTCCGTCATTGACGAACTATGGTAGATGGGAAACAAGCATGGTAACGGCAGGAGGCTCTTACTACCGGAACCTGAGGAAACAGGTAATGGAAAAAAGGACCAAAAAGCCCCTGAAACCAGGCAAGGCAGTAATCACAGAGTGTGATTATGAGGTGTTTCACGCGGAGAAAATTGTCCATGTGACACTAAGTCAAGACCAATACAAGGAGATAGAGTCCTCACACATAAACTGGGACAGACTGGTGTCCCGTATAAAGGAACTACTGCAGAAAAGGGAAATCTATGCTGGCCATGGTACTAAGGACATGCCCTACCGACTAGCCATAAACCTGATGTGGGGCAGGTCTCGAGGATATGGCCAAAGAGGCATATGGTTGGGGAAAGCCGTAATCAGCGCGATCTCAAGCCTAAGGAGTGCAGGGCACACGGAGATCCGTCTCATGATGGAACCTAGGGACCATGAGGCAATAACCCTGGCCGTGGATAGAGCCGGGGAGGGTGAGGAAGACGAGGACGATGAGCCTGCATTGGTACCTCTCACTCCCCCTCCGAACCCTAAGGGATCGGGACCCGTACCCAGGAAAGAAAGGTCCAACTCCCAGAACTCCTCCCGAGTAGCGGAGAGAGGGAGATCATCCACACCCAGGAGACCGACAGTACAGTTCGAACCTGAAAAGGCGGAACCTGCGCGATCTCAGGCCAGGAGTATCCATAGACTTCTAGGCCGTCCCCCGGACTCAGGGGACGACCCAGCAAGTAGCGAACAGGAGTATACTGATCTAAATCAGGACTCAGGAATGGAGGGAGACCGGGATAGGTCAAGCTCCAGAGCATCCTCCAAGTCTTCATCTCGATCAAGATCTAGGGAGAGAGTTCGGTACCCGAGGGGCGAACCTCCTAGACCTCGAAACAAGAGAGCGAAACCGGTCAAACTGAGACCTATAGGCAAGGGGCCTACTCTGAAAGGCACCACCTTTCAGTCACCCTCGGGCTTGACCTGGAGCTCAGGATTGGAGGACGTCTCCGAAGAGAGTGAAGGAGACTTGGAAGGAAAGAAAACAGGGGATATTATGCCAGCATATCCCGTGAGATGGGGAACGGCTCGGGCCTTAGCCCGGTCACCCGTGGCAGAAAAAGTGTTGTCTCACCCTGGGGTAACAGGACCATACAAGCATGCACACTTACATGCAGGCTATGACATACTACGTGAACAGGTGTACAAGCTAGACAGGGCCATGGCTGAAATAGCCAGGAGAGAAAGAAACTGGTTGAACGAGGCCCCGTCCATAAGCCCAATCCGAGCCCTGAGACACAGCACAGAGGAACACCGACCGGAAGTGAGCCCTCACTCCATACTAGCCCAATCTCCCGGAGACATTTACCGACCGAGAGGAAAGAGTTCACATACAGGCAGGAGTCTGCGTGACAGCACCCAATATGGAGAAAGCAACAAAGCACAAGAATTGTTAAGCAAAACCCAAGTGCTCAAAAAACTGGCCCCAGAAATGCTTCGAGGGGAGACCCAGGCTGCTTATATCCATAAGTGTGCTCAGATTTTCCATGGGTCACCTCTCTATGATGACCCGGAGGCCGCTCGCATTTTGAGACACCTCAAAGGACTGGAGGTCCCCGAAGGGGCTTCAATGGCCCAAATGATGGAAATGGAAGTAAGAATCCCCGGTCAAGATCCAGGGGAAAATATGGTGGAGAAACTAATCCCACAGGTGCGAGACGGGAGCTTGTCTCTCACTGTTGCAGCAGAATCAGTCATACGTGGAACGCCTAGGCAAAGATCAGGCTTACTGCTTGAAAAGCTATTCATCGGTGTACCAGGTGGTAACCGTCTTGCAGCCAAATGCGCAGCATGGTCCCGAGACCAGTTACGGACGGAATGCATGCTGTATGACCAAGTCAAAATGCTTTCTCAACACAAATACTGTAAAGATGTCCGTCTTTTCTCTAAACCAGAGTAGAGAGGACGAAAGAATTTGTAATCTATTTCATGCAAAGGGGATTTCCTGACAGCTACCATCTGGTAGGTTAGCACCTGTACCAACCATATCAGCTGCGTGAGATGTACACTCACCAGCGCCTATGGATAAAAATTGAGACTCTGCAAACTCTCATCAAGCTTAGCGCCTTGACGCGGTGGGACAGAGCGAGCATCAGGGTCTCTATATCCGACGGGCCTATCAGACTTGTGGGGACTTGGAAGCCTCAGCACACAGGACGCTGTGGTGCTTTGGCGGCCAAGTCACTGGTCTATAGGTCTGTCAAAACGGATTGGAGGTTCCGGGGCTTAGAACATGAGTTCAAGTGAGTTGGGCTGTATACTAATTAAATAGGTATCAACAGCCGGAAGAATATTAACTGAAATAACTGCTGTCAGGTGTCTCTGGAGTAGAATTAGTTACAGATTTGAGTCAACCTTACTCAAGATTGGTCTTATCGGCAGAACCTCTCCAACCAAGACTCTTCCTAATGTTCGAGATCTGGAACACTGGTGACGTAGATGGTCTGCAGAGCGCAGCAGACAGCCAAAAGTATATTGGTAAAAAATCTATCAGGAACAAGAGAGGGTTGATAAGTAACGACTTGAAGTGGCGTTTACTCATGACTAAAAAGTTACGTAATGTTTTCTTACAGTCAAAAAAAAAGTAGAAGGTTCTACTTAAAGAAAGGATCACGCTTAAAGTATATTTTTGTGATTACGGTAAAAAGGTTTACTCATGACTTGAAGTAACTAAATGCTTACTTAAAGTCAGAACTTAAGTAGAAAAAAACTCTACTTTGTGAATAGCAGGCTGAAATAGCCATTGCGAATAGCAGGCTGAAATAGCCATTACGAATAGCAGGCTGAAATAGCCATTGCGAGCAGTAATGTTTACTTACAGTCGAAACCTAAGTAGAAAAATAGGTACCAAGTCACCTGAACTAGAAATAACATAATGTTTACTTAAAATCAGAATAAGTCCTGCATAAGTCCTGCTACTGTGACGGAAGTGGAACCGGCGTAATAATACAGGCTGGTGTTATCAGCAGGAGCTGAGTCTATAAGAGGCTACATAGCCTGAATCTACAAGCTGGCTAACTAGCCGGAGCTAATACCAGACATAAAAAGTAACTAACTACCCAGTCTGGACCGAGACAAGCACAACACAGGGTGGACCCCCTGTGCAAGAAGGAAGTGGACGGAAACAACAGTCCGAAAGATCTGTGAACAATGTGCGCTGGTAAGGGGGACAAAACCTGAACCAGTGCCACACTGACTCCGGGGGGGGGGCTGCCCCACGGAGTCAGCGGACGACGCAGCGAATGGCAAGAAGGAATATACTGACTCAGGTCAGAAATCGGAAATGGAGGAAGACCGGGCTAGGTCAAGCTCCAGAGCATCCTCAAGGTCCTCATCTAGACCTCCCAGACCTCCCAGACCTCCCAGACCTCCTAGACCTCCCAGACCTCCTAGACCTCCCAGACCGGACAGAGAGACATCGGCCTGGACCCAGGTTACAGGGCGACGAGAGCCCTGAATGGACCTGAAAGAGAGAAAAGAAATGAGTCCTCTGTGGACTGTATCTGTGATGTCCTGCGAGGCCTACGGACAGGGTCACAAGACCAGGCCAACCACACTTCAATAGAGGACTGCTGCTACAATTCTCGGGGATCCGTGGGGGTCGCCCGAGAAGTGACAAATCAACCTACCTCAAACTATGGGAGAGATCCAAGAGGTCAGAGGGGGCGACCCCAAGATGACCAAGATGACCAAGATGACCAAGATGACCAAGATGACCAAGGTGACCAAGATGACCAAGGTGACCAAGATGACCAAGATGACCAAGATGACCAAGATGACCAAGATGACCAAGGTGACCAAGATGACCAAGGTGACCAAGATGACCAAGACGACAACAGCCTGGGTGCATCGGCCGGGTACAACAGATGCAAGTCTTCCCGCCGGATACCAAGCAACAACGTGACCCCTATCCTGTCGAGCCGTCCAGCCAGGGAACAACAGATGCAAGTCTTCCCGCCGGCTACCAGGGTAACAAGGTACCAAGATGGCAGAGGGGGTGTGGAGAGTCACAGCCACGTGACCCCACAATCGCCATCTCGTCCCCCAGTACAGACGCCATTAAGACAATGGAAAATGACCGCCCAGGATGACAGAGTGGGTGTGAAGTGCCACAGAACAAGTGACACTTTTTGACAATGACATCCTGAGTCGTTCCAATACAGCCCTATATATCTATTTTTCACATGTAATCATATGCTTCATTTTTCCATTATTCAATTGACGATGGACAAAGACCTCACAGGATGGCAGAGTGGGTGTAAAGTGTCACAAAACAAGCGACACTTTTGGACAATGACATCCTGAGTCGTTCATATGTTTATGGTATATATCTGTTTTAGATCTAGGCATATGTTACTGTATGTGTCTATATGTGAAGATCCGTGGCAGAGGAGACAGCTCTCTAGGACGGGTGCACACTTGTATAACTTGTATACACTTGTATCTTATATAAACTGTATATTCTTTATACACCTTTTAAACTATACTACAGTTAAAAGTTAATGTTATGTTACAGAATGCAGTCTCTGTGAGTCAGAAATGAAAGGGGCCCCTTAAGAATGTGACCTTGAGAGACAGCTCCGAGCCAGCCGAGAACAAAGGGAGTCTGTTCCAGCGAAAAACGTTACAGTTACTTTCAAGTTACAGCCTAGTGGAGTAAAAAGGGAGGAGAGCCAGTCCCCACGAGCCGTGCATTGACTGGCTGGTGAAATGACATCACGGTGACAGCGCTGTATTTGGACCAATAAGCAGAAGAGATCTGGGGGCTTTATAAGGGCCAACGGGCGAGAGAAAGGGAGAGATTTTTACACTGACATGGAGAGATAGGAAGAGGCACAAACCGTGCAGAGATGAGATGTTTTGTTCTGTGCTTATTTTAAAACTGAAAGAAGAATGCTGTTAGCCAAGAGGCACAAACCGTGCAGAGATGAGATGTTTTGTTCTGTGCTTATTTTAAAACTGAAAGAAGAATGCTGTTAGCCAAGAGGCACAAACCGTGCAGAGATGAGATGTTTTGTTCTGTGCTTATTTTAAACTGAATGGAGATCCTGCTGCCAGACATGGGGCACAAGCCGTGCAGAGATGAGATGTTTTGTTCTGTGCATATTTTAACTGAAATGGACACTTTTTCTAATTCAGTCTCTTTTTGTAACTTGCTTTTTCTAATTAAACCTCTCTATAAATATATCCTTTGTAGCCTTTCTTCTGACCAGACGGCCGGGTAAGCATTGAAATGTGTTCTGCATTTGTAACTTCACCCCATGCATTTTTTATTAATGATGTAAAACAATATGTGTAAGTGGCTTTATCCCTAGCTATAATGGGGATATAACTATAACTATAGGCTTTATCAAGTAGAGTAAAAGGAGACTTATGATTATGCATTAAGGCTTTATCCATATGGAGGCCTAAAGAGAAATATGTCAACCACGCGGTCCCGTATTGCGTTTTGATTAATGATGTAAAACTTTAGAAGTGTGGCTTTATACCTATGGAGTAAAAGGAGACATAGGATTATGAATAGAATGAAATAGAATAAGTGGCTTTATCCCTAGCTATAATGGGATTATCAAGTAAAGCCATATAGTGGTAATACGGCCAACCTAGTAGATTAAAGCAAAATAAATAAAAGTAAACTCTACGGCCAACCGAATAGATTAAAATAGAATAGAGTAAATACACCCCGCAACTCCAATCCATCAACTGTATGACTGGAGGGGACGGGGGGGTGTCTGTGTGTGAGCCGAGGTCGGCTGAGTTTAAGCCCTGAAGTTTATAGACACAATTGAGTCCTAGACGTCCCAAACTTCGCAGGACGCTGCTTGAAGCTGGGATTCGGACCAATGAGTTATGGGATAATCAATCTGACCTCGGTTTGCGACCGGTACTCAACAATGTGTCAAAATTAGAGAAAGTGGTTGAAGAGATGTCTATCAAAGGGAAACATGATAAGTCTAATCATAACTGTGAAGTATGTACACAGGGCAAGTTCACTCAAAGCAGGAACAGACAGGCAGATGCCAAAGCTGAGGCGGTGCTAGAGCTAGTACATACAGACCTATGCGGTCCAATAGAACCAGCAGATAAGGACGGATATAGATATGCCATATCATTTACTGATGATTATAGTGGGATAATTTTCCCCTACTTTATCAAAGCAAAGAGCGATACACCAAAAGCTACTGAAAGATTCATAGCGGATATTGCTCCCTATGGGAAAATTAAGTGCATACAATCAGACAATGGCGGTGAATACACCGGGCATGCGTTCCAAACCTTACTTAGGAGGAACGTGATAAGGCACGAGACAAGTGCACCCTACTCACCTCACCAGAACGGAACTGCCAAGAGAGGTTGGAGGACATTATTTGAGATGTCTCGCTGCATGCTATTGGAGAGTAACCTTATGGACACATGCTGTACAGACAGCAGTACAGATCCGTAACAGGTGTTACTGTAAGTGTCTAGAGCAGACCCCATACCGTGTTTTTACTGGCAAAACACCCAACTTGTCCAACATGATGATATTTGGCTCCGAATGCTATGTGTATAAGCAGGATAAGAAGAAGCTAGACTCTAGATGTGCAAAGGGTATTTTTGTGGGATACGACAAATATAGTCGAGCGTACAGAGTATTTTATTCTGAGACAGGGACGGTCCTGAAACATAGACTGGTGAAATGTATCACCAAGGGTAGCACAGATAGTCAGACTCAGACAGGTTGTAGCATGGAGGATGACAGTTATGGGGAACTTTTTACGACAACACCAGCAGAGCCAAAAAGGGTCAACCATAGTTGGAGAGAGTCTGATGTGGGTATACAGCCCGAAAGTGTAGAAACTGTTGAGGCTAGTCAGACCCAGACAGACTGTACTAAAACAGAACAGGGAGAGAGTGCACCACGCTATCCCACTAGACTAAGGAACCCTCCAGGATACTTAGGGGAGTAACAGTGTAAGGCTGAGTGTAAAGATGAAAACGAAAATGTAGATTACTTCTACAGGGTTGCTTATGGCGTACCTAATTCATACAGGGAGGCTGTGAGTTCTAAGAAGTCCAAAAGGTGGGCTGATGCGATGAAAGAGGAGATGAACTCTTTAACAGAGAATGAGACCTTCAGTCTGACCACACTGCCGAAGGATAAACAAGCAGTGGGAGGTCGTTGGGTATAGTAAAAGAAAGCCCAGATGGATCTGAGACTTTTAAAGCCAGATATGTAGCAAAGGGCTACGGTCAAGTAGAAGGCATCGATTACAAGACTTTTTCACCGACTGCCAATATGAATTCTGTACGAGCAGTGATACAGGTGGCTGTACAGGGGGATTTTATCTTACACCAAATGGATGTGAAAACCACTTATCTCCATGCACCAATAGACTGCGAGGTGTACATGGAACAGCCCGAGGGTTTTCAGGTGAAATCAAAAACAGGAGAACACTTGGTGTGTAAACTCAATAAGTAATTGTATGGCTTAAGCAATCAGTGTGAGGTTTCGCCTGTTCCCTGGACCTTTAATTCCCTGTCTCCTCACCTCACCAGCCCCCACCTTTGGACTTTCCCTGTCTACTCTCCTCAACAGCCCCCACCCTTGCGATGTTTTACTCTCCTCTGCTCTTCACCAGCCCCCACCCTTGGACTACCTTTCACAGCTGTCATAAGTTATGATTAGCGCCCCAGAGGGCTTTAAATACCTGGACCTCCCCTCCAGTCCTGGTCGGGTCGTTCTGTATGCTGGTTCGGTGTTCTGGACTCTGTATCTTTATCTGTGTTCAGTGTTCATGGAGTCCTGGACGTTACCATCACCTGCCGCGTCTCCGGCGTGAGACGACGTGCCAGCCATCACCACCTGTCGCCGTTTGCCTGGAGTGGGACACCGTCTGCGCTCTCTAATCTTCTACGGGAGGTTTTCCAGTGTTCCCACTCCAGATGTCAAGCCGGCCCACATCGCTTCCTATTCCACGGGAGGATGCGTCTCTTCGCCCCGGTCCCCTGGGACCCCGGTGTTCTGCGCTGCCAGTCTGCAGCATCCGAGGGGGGATCTCCGTGCCAGGCCTGGAGTGGTGTTCCCACTCCAGACGTCAAGCCGGCGCGCTCCCACTCCAGACGTCAAGCCGGTGCGCATCGCTTCCTATTCCACGGGAGGATGCGTCTCTTCGCCCCGGTCCCCTGGGACCCCGGTGTTCCGCGCTGCCCGTCTGCAGCATCCGAGGGGGGATCTCCGTGCCAGGCCTGGAGTGGTGTTCCCACTCCAGACGTCAAGCCGGCACGCTCCCACTCCAGACCAGACGTCAAGCCGGCGCGCTCCCACTCCAGACGTCAAGCCGGCGTGCATCGCTTCCTATTCCACGGGAGGATGCGTCTCTTCGCCCCGGTCCTCTGGGACCCCGGTGTTCTGCGCTGCCCGTCTGCAGCTTCCGAGGAGGATCTCCGTGCCAGGCCTCCGCCGTCGGAACCCTGCCATCCCTGTAAGCAGCTCTGGCCCTCGCCCTGTCCAAGGCCTTAACCCTGTTCTCTGTCCCTGTCTCCAGCCCGCCTCTCCGGGCCTCTGTCCCTGTCCCCCTCTCCAGTGCCCCCTGGTCCTGGTCCTTGACTTTTTGCCCTGGCCCTGTCCCTTAGCCTTAGCCCCTTAGCCTGCTCGCCTCTTAAAGGCACAGTGCCGCATTTTCCCTATATTCTTTGACTCCAGTGTTTTTGTGTTCTCCCTTAAAGGGACAGTGCCGCCTTTTGTTATGTAATGAATAAATGCCCTGTTTTGGCTTACTCTCATACCTGTCTTGTGTTGTGCGATTGGGGTCGGTTACAAACCATAACAATCAGGGCGAAACTGGAACAAGTTATTGCATGATCACCTTACAGAGAATGGGTTTGTGCAAAATGATGCTGACCACTGTGTCTACAACAGAGAGTCTGAAAACGAAAGGGTCATTCTGTTGATTTGGGTAGATGACCTACTTATAGCGGCAAATAACAACAGTTCGCTTAGTAACGTCAAAGAGATGCTGAAGAGGACGTTTAAAATGAAAGATTTGGGTGAAATCAAACACTTCCTAGGTATCGACTTCACACAGAGAGAAGGGGAGATCAAAATGAGCCAAAACAGACACATAGCAAAGATGCTAGAGAGGTTTGGCATGTCAGAGTGCAAACCGAGGTCAACCCCATGCGAGCAAAAGCTGCATTTTGACAACGAGGGTGAAGTTATGGATTCAACAATACAGAGAAATAGTAGGTAGCTTGATATACATTATGACATGTACTAGGCCTGATCTGAGCTGGGTGGTGAGTAAGTAAACTGTCACAACACTTAGCAGAACCAAAACAGCAGCATTGGGCTGCAGCAAAACACCTGTTGAGGTATCTGAAAGGTACTATAGATCAAGAGCTACATTACAGGAAAAGTGAGGAAAGCCTAAAGCTTGAGGGATACAGTGATGCTGATTGGGCAGCCTATCAAGATGATAGGAGAAGCACAACTGGATATTGTTTCAGCTTAACTGAAACTGGTCCAGATATATCGTGGAAAAGCAGGAAGCAGCCAACAGTGGCGCTTTCAACCTGCGAAGCGGAGTACATGGCATTAGCTGCTACTACTCAAGAGAGCATGTACCTTGTACAGTTATTAAAAGGGGTAGACCGTAATAGCCCACATGTACCAGTAAAGATATACGAGGACAACCAAGGAGCAATAGCTCTATCCAAAAACCCTGTGTGCAGACAGAGAAGCAAGCATGTGGACATCAAGTATCACTTTATACGGTCTGCACATGCTGAGGGGAAGATATCTATAGAATATTGTCCTACTGAGGACATGGTAGCTGATGTCCTAACCAAGCCTCTGACAAAGGCTAAACTTAAAAAGTTCAAAGGATATCTGTTTGGGCGAGAAATGTGAATTGCACGTGTAAATTGAACAACGCCAGAGTTATTTTATTGTTGTTGTTGATGTTGTTGTTGTGTATTTTGATCTTGTGTAACACTGTAGAGAGAGCAATCATCAACATGTCTTTGAGTGGGAGTGTTGAGCATATTGTATTGGTGGACAAAGTCATGTCTGCTCCTGTATGACATCACAGTGTGCATGCGTACAACAGACAAGGTGTTTGATATAAAAGAGCATGCGCACTAATAAACGGTCTCTTAGTCCAGACCAAACTCAGTCCATGTGGTCATGTCTCTTTCTTTATATGTCGAGTGCTAACTACTTTGGTTGACTGCACACGTGGAGACTTCTGCTGACAAAAATGTCTCACGCAACATCAGCAACCTTTACTATCAAAAGAGCCACTTTTCCTCCGTCCCACAAAATAAAATGCTCAGGGAGCCGCACAACCTACTGTATTTACCCTTAAAATGAAGATAACACAGTGTATAACGTTTTATATATCCCCAAGTGTAACACTTCCTCCGGTCCTGGCCCTGTGGGACCAGGACTCAGACAGTCATATTCATCACAAGTACCTCCCATTAACAATAACCCTCAGTCTACATTTCCACCCGGTGGGCTGATGCCAATCTGGCATCAGCTCACACACCAACTTATTGTTATTTATTGTCAGTTGTGTTTGTTGTGTTTATTATCTGTTGTCTCCACTTTGTTAGTCTTGTGTTCCCCTGTCTGTGGTTTGTAATTATGTTTTTACTCTGGTTGTTTGTTATTGTTTTCCCAGTACTCTGTGCTCTATTGTTTCTGTCTACCACACCTGTGTCTTGTTTGTAAATTACCCTCTGTGTCTTGTCAATTAGTCTTGTGTATATAGTCCTGTCTGTCCTGCCCTGCTGTGCGCGGTCATTGTTAAATGTTACCTGTGTCGTGTATGTACCTTGTGTGTTAGTAAACTGTTCATCGTCACGCTCTGTCTCCGGTCTCATCTATACTCTGCCATCTGGGTCCATCATGCCAAAGAAGCGTACCAAGCGTAACAGAATGACCGCGCCGAACTTGGACCCGGCAGAGAGGAGAGACGGAGCCAGCTTCGCGCTCGGGATCCTGGGCGCTTCCGTCCTGCGTGCCGACCAGGCGACCGCTCTGGGTCTGGCACCATGGGACGCAGTGGCTGGGCCAGTGGCACCGATGATATCGGGTGCTTGCGCCGCGGCCACCCCGGTGCTGGATCCCTGGGTGGGAAGTCGCCTGGTCCGCAGGGGAGCGTCGGGGACGGGGCGCGGATCCCGACGCCACAGCCCCAGGGGAAGGGGTTTCCAGGACCGCAGGTCTTCCTCGCCGGCCTGGTCGAGGTCTCCTCCGCCCTGGGAGGTTCCAGAAGACGAGCCACCACCATGGCAGACCTGGAGGAAGACGTCGGATTCCGCTGCCGGAGGGACCCCGGTTGGGGGTCCTGCACCGCGTCCTGTCGCCAGGGAGCCTCCGGTTCGGGGTTCGGCGGGGGGTCTCGCCACCGTGGAGACCCCAGCCCCAGGTCGCGCTCCGGAGCCGTCGTCTCCTCCTCCCATCCTTCCCTGCTCCAGCCCTCCTCGTCAGCCCCCTCCCCCCGTTCCTGTTCCCGCAGGCCCCGTCCCTCGAACCCCCATCCTCCCCCCCCCTCTTTTCGCCGATGCGGCTTCCGTCCCCCCCACCCTCCCCGTTCCCGTGGGGCCTGTTGGGTCGCCTGGGAGTCGACCTTCGAGGGCGGGGTACTGTAACACTTCCTCCGGTCCTGGCCCTGTGGGACCAGGACTCAGACAGTCATATTCATCACAAGTACCTCCCATTAACAATAACCCTCAGTCTACATTTCCACCCGGTGGGCTGATGCCAATCTGGCATCAGCTCACACACCAACTTATTGTTATTTATTGTCAGTTGTGTTTGTTGTGTTTATTATCTGTTGTCTCCACTTTGTTAGTCTTGTGTTCCCCTGTCTGTGGTTTGTAATTATGTTTTAGTCTGGTTGTTTGTTATTGTTTTCCCAGTACTCTGTGCTCTATTGTTTCTGTCTACCACACCTGTGTCTTGTTTGTAAATTACCCTCTGTGTCTTGTCAATTAGTCTTGTGTATATAGTCCTGTCTGTCCTGCCCTGCTGTGCGCGGTCATTGTTAAATGTTACCTGTGTCGTGTATGTACCTTGTGTGTTAGTAAACTGTTCATCGTCACGCTCTGTCTCCGGTCTCATCTATACTCTGCCATCTGGGTCCATCATGCCAAAGAAGCGTACCAAGCGTAACACCCAAGCATACCCCACATTTAGCATAAAACACCTGACAATTGCATACCCAAAGTAATTTGCGATTTATTATACTTTATACTTATAGCACACAGTTTGTTGCATTAATGGGATTATAAAGCAACAAAAAAAAAGATTTTGACTTTTTATTGTTGTTTTTACCTGTTATAACAAAGGAAAACCTCAAACTCTTATGAAGAGGAGAAAAAATACTGGCTGTGTACATAGACGCCTGCACAATAGAGCATGCGAAGCATCGGCTCTACGACTATTGAACATGGGGGGGCAAACGTCTGATTTTGCTCCCCCACTTTTTGATCATATGAAGAATATGATATACCCCCCCCCCCTCCCATATATAAATCTAACCATAACTACGTAATTTCAATCAAATTAATAATACGCAATGACACTTAATAGCAAGTTTTTAAGTTTCCAAAGATTGTGTGACCCCCCACTTTAATGGTTTGATACTATGTTTGTTTCTGAAGTGTGTGTGTGTGTGTGTGTGTGTGTGTGTGTGTGTGTGTGTGTGTGTGTGTGTGTGTGTGTGTGTGTGTGTGTGTGTGTGTGTGTGTGTGTGTGTGTGTGTGTGTGTGTGTGTGTGTGTGTGTGTGTGTGTGTGTGTGTGTGTGTGTGTGTGAGATATATAGAGAGAGAGGGGGGGCTTTGGTAGACTATTGCATTGGTCCATTCATTGAAGATGAACGCAATGCGACATCCTTTACTAGGCTCACCCACCAACAGTGCAGGTGCTGAACTGCTGATCCGAATGTATAGGTAAAAACCATATTATGCGTTTTCATCAATAAAAAAATGTCAAAAAAAAAATCTGCTCGCGCGCTTGCGCGCGCTCGCATTCACTGGGGGCCGACAAATACATTCTTTCATGGGGCCCAGAATCTGGAGCTACACCCCTGCTCACAGTTGCACGAGGGGTTCGGACAGAGATACGGGATGGTTTGAAAGCTCGGCGTTGCTAATAAATATTTTTAATATTTTTTTATAAACTGCTCAAAGCGGCATTATTTCCGCTGTTGGGTGATCACAGCGCCTGCGCACCATCCCGTATCTCTGTCCGAAACCCTCGTGCAA
Source organism: Notolepis coatsorum (assembly GCF_963971535.1). Taxonomy (NCBI): domain Eukaryota; kingdom Metazoa; phylum Chordata; class Actinopteri; order Aulopiformes; family Paralepididae; genus Notolepis; species Notolepis coatsorum. The sequence goes on along the minus strand of NC_140177.1, from coordinate 83,396,536 downwards.
CTGTGAGCACCTTTGTAATGTCTCTGTGATACTTGTATAACGAACGGTTCGGCCAGAACCAGTCCTTCAGGGTAAATCTAGGTTGGTTTCCCATTGAGGAGCAAGTGACTGTGGATTCACTCGGTACAGCACAGTCACGAAAGGGGCTAGTATGGACCCTGATGTAAACAAGACAAACGTCTTTCTCTGGTCTGCATCCCCTTAACAATTGTGTGTATTGAGCCGTACTGTATTGTACCCATTCTGCAATCTGTTAAATAAAGTTTTCATTCATTCATTCAGCCGCCGCGCTCACTGGGGCTATTGATAGCGTCAATTAATTGTTGTTGTTGTTGTTGGTACTGCCGCTGCGGATGTGAACGGGGCCGGAGGGGCTTTGGGAGGATGGGAAAGTTATTATTATTATTATTATAATAGTAATTGGCTATCATACGTGCCTAGCTAGCGTTAGCTAAAAGAGCCCTTGCAGTGAAGTTATTATTATTATAGCTATCATACTGCAATATAAACTGAGTTTTATAGTGAAAAGAGCAGCTTTATTTTGGTCAAGATTGAAGGCTCTATATTGCAGGAAATTGCACATACAGGTGTTCATTAAATGTAAAAAAATCTGCCGCCCCTTGCAAAAAAAAAGGGGTAAAAAAAAGGTTAAAAAAAGGTAAAAAAAAAAGAATAAAAAAAAATCTTGCACCCCCACTTTCAACTATAACTAGGCGGCCATGGCTGTGTAGACCTATTTTTAAATAAAACACAGAAGAGGAGACAAAACACTGGTGTCTGTAGACCGACTTTGAAATAAAACCTTGAACTATTCAGGTATATTTGAGTCCTTCCCTTATTTGTGGAACATTTATAAAATAAAAAGTAGTCCACTTTGAAAAACGACTACCATGTGTATACCTACTTTAAAATAAAACACAGAACAGGAGAAAAAACACTGGCATCTGTAGACCTACTTTGAAATAAAACCCTGAACTATGCAGCTCTATTAGAGTCCTTCCCTTATTTGTGGAAAATCTATAAAATAAAAAGTAAATTCTTTGCTGTTTGCAAATTTCGCACCACATATCAGGCATACAGGTAAGCCTGCATCGTTAGTCGTGAAAGCAAATTAATCTGTCCACGCTGAATTAAACCCTCTATTTTCCTCAGATTTTCCTTTTTTTGGATTTATCCATGGTTAGCTTACTGGGGGGTCGGAAACTCAAGATTAGCCACTTGCAGACGGCAGGGAGAGGCGCGGGGTGTGACGTACTGTATATTTTAGTTGATGAAATATTTTAGTTGACTAAATATCTTAGTTGATGAAATATTTTTTCATTTCAGTGTCACAGTATGACATCGATCTCCAAAATAAGAAAAAAAGAAAAAAGAAAGTTAAAAAAAAAGATTTTTTTTTTTTGGGCCAGGGAGCCGCAGCTGATTGGCTAAAGAGCCGCATGCGGCCTCGGAGCCGCAGGTTGCCGACCCCTGCAACCAGACCTAGACCACCTCTAACTCTAACCACTGACCAGACCTCTTCCATGTGGCACTTTAACACTGACCTCAGAATGTGATATTATATAATGTTTTTATGCAAGCAGATTGCAATCAGTGTGTACTACTAGTACTACTGTGTTTAGTTTACAGTATCCTGTTGTTATAGAATAAACCGCTGCCAGCAGCAGCCCAGCACTGACCAATGACCAACCCTAACTTATGGGTTAGAGTTAGAGGTGGTCTAGGTCTGGTTAGGGGTTAGAGTCAGAGGTGGTCTAGGTCTGGTTAATAGGGGCCATAACCAGACCTAGACCACCTCTAACTCTAACCCCTAACCAGACCTAGACCACTTCTAACTCTAACCCCTAAATTACCCTAACCAGACCTAGACCACCTCTAACTCTAACCACTAACCACTAACCAGACCTCTTCCATGTGGCACTTTAACACTGACCTCAGAATCTGATTTTATATAATGTTTTTATGCAAGCAGATTGCAATCAGTGTGTACTACTAGTACTACTGTGTTTAGTTTACAGTATCCTGTTGTTATAGAATAAACCGCTGCCAGCAGCAGCCCAGCACTGACCAATGACCATCACCAAACGGGTTAGAGTCAGAGCCTAGGTGGTCTAGGTCTGGTTAGGGGTTAGAGTCAGAGGTGGTCTAGGTCTGGTTAATAGGGGCCATAACCAGACGCGTGTTGCTTATTGACAGCGGAAGAGTGCAAAAATGCTTCCGCATTCGTCACCGCACGCCAGTACGGTAATGCGCCTTTCCTTTCGCCCCGCTCAGACAAATGCATATGTACTTTGCAACACAAACGCAGCATTTCCGCGTACATTGCAACGAATCACTTGGAGTTTGAAAGTGATATCAGAAGAAACTACTCAACCTCGGCTGTCTTTAACTATGAGTGAACACAACGCATTGTAACGTTAACGCAGCTGTCAACTGTACTTTACTATGGAATCAGGGGTGTAAAGTACTTGAGTAATTGTACTTCGTTACAATACTTAAGTACTGTTTTGGGGGATTTGTACTTTACTCGAGTATTATTAGGTTTGTATACTTTGTACTTTTACTCCATTACATTTCAGAGAAAAAATACATACTTTTTACTCCTTACATTTAAAATGCAGACCTACAAAGTACAAAGTACAAATCTCACAGGTCCAACCATTTAATTAGTATATTTTAATTGTTTATCTGGCCGAACTAACATTAACGTTATTAATCCTGCGACCGCAGGTAAACAGCCAATCAAATCCCCATCAATGGAAAATGAACCCGCCCATACCCATGCTGATTGGTCCTTGTGCAACACTAGAAAGCAGGGATCTTTGATTAAATACCTGCTATCAGAAGAATAGACAGTCAGATCCGCATTATGCTGTGGTTAATATTGTGATATTATTCAGGGTACTCCAGTATTCTGTCTTCTGTCTGTCTTCAGCATTGTCTATCGCAGAACACATTCCATTGTGGGCAGAGTGTATGCTTGGTTTCATTCCAGCCTTGCCTAAACACCAGCTGATGATTTCACTAATTGGCTCACCTCTTCAACTAACTCACCTGGTGCAATGTATAGTTAAAATGAAAACTTGGCCCACGATGGAATGAATTTGAGACCCCTGGTCTATCCCTTTCAAAAAAGAATTTACTTTTACTTTTTAGTACTTAAGTACATTTAAAAGTAGGACTTTTTGACTTTTACTCAAGTGTGTTTTTAGCCAGATACTTTGACTTTTACTTGAGTCAGATTTTGAGACGGTACCAATACTTTCACTTAAGTATAATTTCTGGGTACTTTTTACACCCCTGTATGGAATATACATGTATATTATCGTGACGCGTCGTCACAGACTAAACAGTGTTGTGAACACAACACATTGTAACGTTAACGCAGCTGTCAACTGTACTTTACTATGGAATATACATGTATTGTTGTGTTCAGTCAGACAGTAGACAAGTAGAGGTTGAGTACTTTATTATCTAAACATGGTAAGTTAGAGTGTTGTGTTCACTCATAGTTAAATACAGTAGAGGTTGAGTACTTTATTATCTAAACATGGTAAGTTAGAGTGTTGTGTTCACTCATAGTTAAATACAGTAGAGGTTGAGTACTTTATTATCTAAAGATGGTAAGTTAGAGTGTTGTGTTCACTCATAGTTAAATACAGTAGAGGTTGAGTACTTCATTATCTAAACATGGTAAGTTAGCGTGTTGTGTTCACTCATAGTTAAATACAGTAGAGGTTGAGTACTTCATTATCTAAACATGGTAAGTTAGAGTGTTGTGTTCACTCATAGTTAAATACAGTAGAGGTTGAGTACTTCATTATCTAAAGATGGTAAGTTAGAGTGTTGTGTTCACTCATAGTTAAATACAGTAGAGGTTGAGTACTTCATTATCTAAACATGGTAAGTTAGAGTGTTGTGTTCAGTCAGACAGTAGACAAGTAGAGGTTGAGTACTTTATTATCTAAACATGGTGAGTTAGAGTGTTGTGTTCATTCATAGTTAAAGACAGCCGAGGTTGAGTAGTTTCTTCTGATATCACTTTCAAACTCCAAGTGATTTAGATCCAAAACATTTTCTAACAATACATGTATATTCCATAGTAAAGTACAGTTGACAGCTGCGTTAACGTTACAATGTGTTGTGTTCATAACACTGTTTAGTCTGTGACGACGCGTCGCGATAATATACATGTATATTCCATAGTAAAGTACAGTTGACAGCTGCGTTAACATTACAATGCGTTGTGTTCACTCATAGTTAAAGACAGCCGAGGTTGAGTAGTTTCTTCTGATATCACTTTCAAACTCCAAGTGATTCGTTGCAATGTACGCGGAAATGCTGCATTTGTGTTGCAATGTACATATGCATTTGTCTGAGCGGGGCGAAAGGAAAGGCGCATTACCGTACTGGCGTGCAGTGACGAATGCGGAAGCATTTTTGCACTCTTCCGCTGTCAATAAGCAACACGCTAACCAGACCTAGACCACCTCTAATTCTAACCCCTAACCAGACCTAGACCACCTCTAAAGGTTCAGCACTCCCTGCACGTACAGTGAAGATGAGGATTTCATAATGATGTTGCGAACATTTGATAAAAGGTTCAGAGTGCCAAAAAATACTAAAGTATCCAACCTGGTGGACAAAGTGTATGTGGATTGTGGAACAACAAGAGAAATGCAGGCACAGCTTGTCCATGGCACGCAAAGTAACCTTAGGTTTAGACATATGGTCCAAAAAGGTTCTCACTGCATCCTTTATTGCAATCAGTGCTTGTTATTTCCAGAAGATAATAAGGCTGAACATATACTCCTGGGGTCTGGTTATGGGTTAGAGTTAAAGAGGTGGACGGTCTAGGTCTGGTTAGGGGTTAGAGTCAGAGAGGTGGACTAGGTCTGGTTAGGGGTTAGAGTCAGAGGTGGTCTAGGTCTGGTTAATAGGGGCCATAACCAGACCTCTAGACCATCTCTAACTCTAACCCCTAACCAAACCTAGACCACCTCTAAATCTAACCCCTAACCAGACCTCTTCCATCACCATGTGGCACTTTACACACCAACCTCAAAATGTGATTCATCATTTTATATGTTTATGCAAGCAGATTGCAATCAGATTGCTACTGTGTGTACTATACACACTACTATTATCTATTCAACTACTACTGTACTGTGTGTCTGTTTACAACAGACAGTATCCTGTTAGTTAGTGTTGTTGTTACACTGTGCTGGCTGCTGTTACTGAGTGTTATTTAATATTTATCATTCAAATAAATCGCTGCCAGGTGAGCAAGGCAAGAGATAATGTGACTGTCTTATTAAGTTATTTCTCCATTCACAGATCGACAGTGAGTGCACCCTTCCTGTGTATTACTTGTGCCGCCGACTCAGATTCCCCTAGGTTAAAAAATAAATACGCAATTGAAATCAGAATATGTTCCATGTTGACTATTTCTGACTTCTGACAAGTTTTTTTCCATTGACAAAAAATCTACAAAAATGTCATCCGTTTTCATCGACTAAATCTAGACGAAAACAAAAAAGACAAAATTGAGACAAAAACTGACTAAGACTAAAATTCTCAGACATTTATTTTAGTTGACTAAAACTGACTAAACGAAAAATAAATGAAAATGACTAAATATGATGAAAACGAAAAAGGAGCACTTGACACATGACTAAGACTAAAACTAAAATGAAAATAGCTGCCAAAATTAACACTGCTTGTGACCTAATTTTATATATGAGGTGATAGCATTTGGGTGCGCTAGTTAAGTTGTAAAGTTCTTGATGCAGGTGATTTGAGCCATTTTTAGGAATCCCAGCATGTCAGCATAATATTTCTGATGATGGCCCATGATACTCCATGTTCATAATAAAGTATATTTGCACCACAAAAGGTGAAGGGTCAGTGAAACATCACAACCCGTAAACTTGGGTACCTGCAGTCAGCCTTTGACGAAAGGAATGAGGAAAAAACAACCAAAATTTAAGAAAGTTTGAAGCCCAGAGCAGTTGAAGTTGGCAGGTATGGTTTTCAAAATAATGTCCACTACAGAATGGCTTTAAAGTTTGGTTCGTTTAACACATTCTGCGGCAAGAACAAGTTAACTCGTTATTGCCCGCCAATCGAATAACGCCAACAATGAGTAAATTTGTTATTGTGATTGTTATTTCTTTTATTCGCTATTGCCATTCATAATTCATCCACCAAGGCTCTGGGAAACTCTGACACTCTGTCTGCGATTGCAACGACCTGATACCGCCGCCTTGTGGATTTCGGCAGATGTTGCACTTACTTTTCTACAGGAAGTATGACTCTGTGCATCGGTGAATGTCGTCCCGGTGTTCTGCCAAATCCTACTGCTTCCTCAAAAACTGCTGCCGTAGCGCGACTCGATAGACGCGTCTGCCCAATTCTACTGTTTCCTCGAAAACTGCTGCCGTAGCGCGAATCGATACGTTAGCGTATTCCGATAGCCGCGTCTGCCGAATTCTACTGCTTCCTCGAAAACTGCTGCCGTATACTAGCGTATTTCAATAGACATATATATCGCTATCAAAGAATGCTCCCACTACAGAATCATTTTATATTACCTCACTACTCACTCCATGTATACTGTATGCATATGGTGAGCATATTTTTATACTCTATCATAACATTTTTATGTAAGATTTCGGCTGCTTTGCTTCCTCAAAAACTCCTGCCGTATACTAGCGTATTTCAATAGACATATATATCGCTATCAAAGAATGCTCCCACTACAGAATAATTTTATATTACCTCACTACTCACTCCATGTATACTGTATGCATATGGTGAGCATATTTTTATACTCTATCATAACATTTTTATGAACGATTTCTGGGGTAAGGTATTTCAATACACCAATATATCGATATCAAATAAACTCAGAATTCAGGGAAAGAAACTGTTGCTTTTAACCATGGATTTATTTATATACACTCCATGTATACTGTATGCATATGTTGAACAAAAAAATACATTATCAACATTCAAACTTATTTAGCAATGTACAGTTTTGATTGTACAGTTAGTTGTACAGTGTGTCTCCCTTCACTCACTTTCACTTTAGGACTCACCTAACGCCAGCCCACTTTAGCAGTCTGAGATGGCTTAGGGTTGAGGAAAGGGTACACCAGCTTAAAATGCTACTGGTTTTTAAAGTACTGAAAGAAACGGTCCCCAAGTACCTAGTAAATTATTTTAATAAAGTAGGAGATGTCCACAAACACGCCACAAGAGGAAGTAGGGTGACCAGGTGTCCCCCTTTTGGTTGTACTGTCCCACCATTTGACCGAACATCCCACATATTGAGAGGATGTCCCTTTTTTTGAAGCAAAAAAAAACATTGGTCTCGGTGAATACCATGTTATTCGAATAATTTTTTTTTACATCTATCTGTCCCACTTTGTCCCACCAAAATCTTACTGTTGTCCTGCTTTTGGACGTTTTGCATCTGGTCACCCTAGATGTGTCAGGAAGCTTTGTCTCAATGTTGTCTGTAAAGGGGTTCTTTATCCAGAGTAACTTGGTGATCCTTTTCTGTGTTTTATTAATGGTTTTCAGTTTTTGAGAAATGGTCAAACTTATCCAAATATGGTATTTTCATGGAAAACAGTGCAGCTTCAACAGATAGCACTTTATTGATAATTTTCTGTAATCCTATTAAGAAAAGAATTTTAGGTGTTTTTATAGACATTTTTAGGATGTGTCCTGTCTAGTGTACATGTCCATTTGTGTTTTTGTGCCTTTTTTGTTCCATGTGTGGACAACAATGGAAACAAGCCTTGGCTTTATTGTGTTTTATCCATTTTTGACCAACGTGTTGACACTGTTATTGTTTAGTTTTTTGAATGTTTGTCCTACGATTGTGTCAAAATAAAGTATTCAATTCAATGTCGTGTATGTCATATATGTTATGATGAATTGAAAATGGGGGACCCTGATGTAAACAAGATGAAAGTCTTTCTCTGGTCTGCATCCCCTTAACAATTGTGTGTATTGAGCTGTACTGTATTGTACCCATTCTGCAATCTGTTAATACAATTTTCAATCAATCAATCAATACCTGTGGTACCATAAGGCCTTTTAGGATAAAAGCGTGCTTCAAAATAGCATATGACAACACTGGCAACTTGTCAGGGCAATTCAAATGGTCAGTAGCCTATTGCCTTCAGGACAGTTGGTAGAAGATATATGACTCAATCGTTGTGAATAGCATGGGTTAGTAGAAATAACAGAGCAAAGAAATATCTGTTGGTCATGATTGTTGTTGTATCATGGTCATGGAAATAAACAAACCACACATAAACCAGTGTGTGTTAGTGATTGATTGATTGATTGATTGATTGATTGATTGATTGATTGATTGATTGAAAACTTTATTAACAGATTGCAGAATGGGTACAATACAGTACAGCTCAATACACACAATTGTTAAGGGGATGCAGACCAGAGAAAGTCTTTCGTCTTGTTTACATCAGGGTCCCCCATTTTCAATTCATCAGTGCTGTGGTCTTCCTGCCAAGGACCCCCAAATTGATACACATTAGGCTTTGGGTCCCCATTTGATAAGATGTTGTCTCTGGGACCCTCATTAAATGTGTGTTAGTCCAGAATCCCATAACGTTAGGTTATGACTATAACCAAGTTCTGTTAACACTAGTGGACGCTCTGCGTCTCTATGCATATATCTCGCTTCAGCATATATACACTGAATAAATTTCAAAATGTACCTTTAAATGCCAGCATTCATCTGGCCACACCCCCATCCGCTTACCTATATAAGCAGGGGTGGTGCCACACACTCATCTCCTTCCCAACCAATTTCACCACAATGAAAAATCAAGGGCCGCAGCGGCGTCTAGACGCAGAGCGTCCACTAGTGTTAACAGAACTTGGTTATAGTCATAACCTAACGTTCTGTATCACTCTAGCTCCCGCTCTGCGTCTCTATGCATAATAGGAGCTGAGCGGGAGCTAGAAGCTCGACAAATACACCCCGCTGAGGCCCCCCACAGCCATCAGATCAGGGAGGGCCGAGCCCCCCCGACCCACCCTAATGGAGGGCACCCCCCCTATTGGTGGCTTCACGGGAGGGCGACGGACCGGACCGTGCGAAGAGGCACTCAAGCAACTCAACGCACAGGGTGAGCAGACCGTGGCTTGACCCCACGACTACACACACGCACAACCCACATGCCACCCGGGAACGAACGGAGGAAACAACCTCGTTACTGCCCCCAGAATCACAGGGTCAAGGGCAAACCCAACCCCGTGGCAAGGCCGTAGCAGCGGAGCGCGAAGGAAGACCCAGACCCACCAAAGGGACTGGACCCCCTGGAACGGGGGCCCGGAGAAGTCCATGATGCCAGCATCAAGACCCCACCAGGTGGGCACTTAGTGACCCCGCCCCCCACATCGCCAGCGTATTCGGACAAAGGCCCCTCAGCCGAGCGGGCCCTGTCCCCCCAATAGTACACCGCCTGGCACACTGACCCTGCAGAACAGGCAGTCAGCATGGCCGTAAGCACACAAAAAAGGTTAACCAACGGAAGCAGGCAGCGCACCAGGGAAAAACCAGGCAACAGGCTGTTAACCCTAGCCTGGAGACTGCGGACGAGACAGGCGCCAGAGGGGACAGCTGAACACAGCCGCCCCGGCGGAAGGGGCGTATGCTGGCGTTGTTGCATGACCAAGCCTCCATTTAAAAACCCCCACCCAGAGGGGTTGAGGCAGAGAAGGCTGACACGATTGGCAGACGTCATGAACGTGCAGGGGCACCCTCAACCGGTGAACCCGGGAGTTGACACTGCTCCAACACACCAGGGAATCAACCACCTTGGTGTTACCCAATGCAGTGGTTGTTCCTATAACCCCTCAAGAAAAAACTCAAACACACCTGCGGGTATACACCGGCTATACCGCAGTACAAGTGTTTCAGTTTTCAAAAAAAAGTTAACCCAGGCCTACGGGTCGACGAAACATTACTTCGGACCGGGCCTGGCGATACGGGAAGCACAGGGTCACCAGAGGAGGTCAAAGATCACCCCAACAGGCCCCTCTTCGCCATGCGTGAGAGAAGAGCAAAAAAGAATGGAGAACCAGCCCCAAGCACACCGTACTAGGTATTCCCAGGCGGTCTCCCAACCAAGTACTAACCAGGACCAACCTGTGTAGCGGCCGAGATCCGACGAGATCCAGCGTGTACAGGTTGGCATTACGACAGTGCTGAGTAAAAAATGTACCCAACCAGGGTCTCCATAGCGCTTAACCCTGTGACACCCGGACCGACCTGGCATTTTTCCCCCTGAAAAAAGCCCAAGTCCCTCAGGGTACCAGAACAGCAGATCTGCATCCCCGGCGGACAACGGGTTCAACTGATCCGGACCAGCGTGACCAGAACCAGTCCCGTGCCCTAACCACGCCGACATGCCTACTCCAGGAGAAAGGGCAGATATGCGTGTTGATCTTAACATGAAAAGAAGGCGCCACCCAGACGTTCGGGCGAACCGCGCCCGGTGGCCCACCCCCAGGGCGTGAGACCCCTCTACATATGTTCAGATCCATTCCGTCATCATCCCCCAGACATGAACGAGAATCCGTCGATAACCAAACCAGGTCGTCGGATTTGGTCGTCGGAAGAGGAAAAACAGCGTTTTAACCTCAAGCAACCAAGGCGTGCCAGTCAGTCGCCTGTTTACAGCGAGCTAGCACTATACGTGCGTCGGGACACACCCACATCAATGAACAGGCTATTTAGACCTGTCATTGAATCCCCAAGGCGCCCAGGGGAACGACAAGAGGGGTGTGACACTTCCTAACTCCAACTCTTTTTTAATAGAAAAAGAAGGAAGCACCAACAGTATGTATCCCAGTCTACACAGCCGGGGGTAACATTTTTTCACATTTTTACATCCCACCACCCTCCCATAGGAAGGAGACGGGAATCCCCAGAGAGACTTCCCACGCGAGCTGTACAGATTGAAAAGAATATATTGCACCTTGAGCCATGTAAAAAATTGGTTTTAGGGCTCTCCGGGGAAGAGGCACTGAACCCATACACACTGAATAATCGAATTGAATCGAATACATACACAATAGAATAGGACACCTTCTAGAGGGTCCACTCACTTTGACAATCTGAGGAGGAGGCTCTGTACTCTGAAGGAGGCTCCCTCACATGGAAGGAGGAGTCCGAACTCACAGAAGGCCCGAATAGGAGCTTGGTGAGGAGGAGCCCTGACTACCCCCCGAAACAGATCCATCACATGGACCTGAACAGCACACGGAAGTCCTACCAACAGAGACGCGCACGGTGACGTACTCTATGGCGGGGGAATTTATGCGGTGCACACGCCCAATATTCCAGGCCGTGGGACCATGAAACTCCCCCCCCCCCCCCCCCCCCCCCCCCCCCCGTAACGTGCGGGACCGCAACGTGACAGGAACCTTGAAGGACAGGGGGTGTACCCCTGACCAACAGAAAAAGGGGGAGAGGAAAGGTTACCAGTTCACCCCTTTACGACCCCACACCCATGATACGATGTAATGACAAAAAGAGAGTATGACACAGTCATAGTCAGCTCTATGAAGCGTCTGACAGCTTCACACAGCGCATGAGCTAACCTGCTATCTGATTTTTACTAAGGAAAAAACACAGAATAGAGAGGGCTCTCTAAGAGCCCCGGTCCAAACTTACACATGTGCTTCTGTGGCCAGTCCAACCCAGTTGTAGGTCACATGACACACACAACCCATCATCACCTATAAAAAATGGCAAAAACACTCTACAGAGGAACGCCGTTTTTCATAATGAGAGAATACATAATTCTCGATTAGTATCGGCCACAGGCCTTGCTAAGCACACACGAAAGCGACCAACAATCTTTTCTTTTAGGAAAATAAAGTTACTCCAGCAGATTTAGCACAACCTCAGCAATCAAGCTAAGGGTTACATCGTATCCCTACCACACAGTGACACAATGTAGTGCAACAACATGTCCACTCTGATAGGAGGATGAAGAAGTCCCCAGGGAACCGGGGGGAAACACAATCCTCCTACTTTACCCTTAATACGGCCAGTTAAAACAGGAAAACCTGTTAATATATGTGAACACACTGTTCATTGTCATTACAGGCTGAGAAAAGAACATTCTTTACTCATTTGTCACTAAGCATAGCTTTATAGGTTAGTTAACCCCCTTAGTTGTGAGTACACGGTACATATAAACACACATGATGTTTCTCAACACAACAAACCAGATCATTTTCACATCTGAAACAACAACCCGATTTGCACGGAGAAGCTAATACCTAGTGACAAGAAAATTCACACACAACTCGCGTCGTATCCTAAATGTAGTGCAGTAACACTCGTTTTGGAAAACATCGTTATTTACAAAACATTTAGAAGGGAAAGCCAGAAGAAGTGTACAAGGTCTGGTCAGACCTGGCCTACCCGGAGCGTAGATCAACGAAGTGCAGTCTCAAGACACCGTAGAAAACACAGCCGTCCTGTGTTGTTCGATCTGGGCAGCGTCGCCGCTCCAACCCGTCGCTACGGTCCCCTTTGTTGACGCAGGCTTTGCCGTCCTGGCCCAGGGCAGGTTCGACGAACATCCTCTGTCAAAGATGACGTCGTAGTCAAGAGTGTTTAAAACATGTTATAATCAAAGCACGTTCAACAGAGTAGCATTAAGCTAACGGCCACTCCAACCATCGGTCGCTACTGCCCCTGCCCGCAAGACGCCGAGCGAACGGCGCACGCGACCAGAGGGGAGCTCGCGGCGGCGCGCGAGGAGCCGGAACCACCCCGCGCTGGGCCTTGGCCGATAGCAGCAAGCTAACGTTTCCTAGTGATCACAGCAGGCTAGCGCCGCAGCTAACAGCTGACTGGCTAACAGTAGGCCCAACCTAGGTAGGCCACGCAGTGATCACAGCAGCTGACTGGCTAACCGTAAGCTAAGCAGCTATCACCTGAACTTGTACACAATGATATAACACTCACCCAGACAGGCCGCCGTTCTGAAACCCTCCTCACTTTTTAAGAGAAAAGAGAAACAAGATGTTAACACAGTTTTACAACGGTGATTTTACCAACACCCGACGGAGCCAGCACAATACCCAACTGGCCTGTGTAGCTGACTTTGAACACAGATCTTCCGCTAAAGAACATCTATGCCCATATCTCCTTGTGAGGGAATACTCTCATTTGGCTATGAAAGATGGGGCCTTAACACGGTGACAGAGAGATATCCACTCGTCCAGAAAACACAGGGATCACCAGTGTTAATGGTCGTGGCCCACTAGTCAAACTATAATGGGCTTCAGATCAAGGTCTTCCGCTGCTGCCCAAGAGGCTGAACCAAAAGACGTTAAACTGGGGCCGGTGTTCGTAAACATTGTCAGTTAGCCCCCATAGCACTAACAGACAAGTGGAGCCGCAAGCAAACAGTACTCACCCAACCTGAAACCCACCGCTTCTCACAACAGCGGCGCGTCCTACAGTTCAGCTGTGTCCTGAAAGGTTTCACCCCAACCAACACAGCAAGGAACTGCAGTTGAGAGGCATGCAGCGGCGTGCTCCCAATACGAAAACCGGTGGAGGATTTTTAGAATGATCACCATCTTCCAGACACTCCAGTGATGAAGACAATATCGCCATATTTTCTCGAAAATAGTGAGAGAGAAAATAAAGATATGATGTCAACGTATCTCCTTGTTCTTCCTTTCCTCGTAAACATTGCTTTTCCAGCTAATATTTTTTTCCACGTCAAGTGGGCATATACAGATACAGCTGGGAAAAGTCCAGGAACAGCTGTTTGCCTGCTGTTATGACGTCGCTTGGCATGGTTAATGTTAACAATGACCAGCGGGGGCGCTCTCATACAGCTGGTGACAACTGCCCGACGCGCCGGCTTTTGTTCATTCATTGGAGGAGCTCCGCGCTGGACTAAGCTCGAGTTCCATTCAATTCCATTACAGCTGGTGACTTCATTCATAGGATGCTACAACGTCCTACAGTATGTCTACAGACTGCATGAATGAATGTTGCTGAATTAAAGAATGAATAAGTTAAACGTGTCAATTCAGCAGTCAAAGTGTATATATTAAAACGTGTCAAATCTAACTTCATTAGATGGCCGACGTACGGCTCTCTTTTCCATTCATTTCATCAAAAGAAAGCGTTAGTGTAATGCTTCTTGGTAACAATAAGTTTGTGTACGCAATGTTGCTGAATAAAATAATTAAACCGTTAAGACCTGTCGAATTAGCAGTGGAGGTGCAAGGTGGGCTCTATTTATAATGATATATTTTGTCTAGTACCGTGGTCTAGTGGTTTATCCCCATTCCTTTCAAGCCGACGCCCTGGGTTTGATTCCCAGCCTGTCAAATATTTATATTTTTTTTTATTATTTATAAAATGAAATTGCCCGCAACGATGTGTGCATAATACAATAGTAATAATATATAATAAGAATCCAACCAATAGAGCGACATTGTGCAATAAACAAGTAAACAAAGTAGGGCATATCGGCATTTGTACATGAGTTATTCTGAGTCAACTTATTGTCTGTTGTTGCTACGCAACTTCACTTGACTTGAAAATACTTGATACCTCCCCCCATGCCCAACGATTAAAAATTAACGCTATTAAATGTATATATATTAATTCATTTTGCGCGAATCCACACTTCATTTCCCAGACCCACTTTGTTTTGAAACAACCAATCACGTTGCGCGATAGCACGAGCGATCCACAGTCAGTAATAATGTTACAGCTGAGTTCACGGCGAAATGTAAAATGCTACCCAGATTGTTGCGTTTCGTTATAAAAACTATGCGGTGATAAACAAAAAACGAATCGCAGTATGCAAAACCTGCGGTTCGAGGATCACAGATGAAGATGCGCAACGTCCAACTTCGTTCGACACTTGAACTAAGCTGCACAAATATCGGTAAGTGAATGAACGAATGAATGAAAACTTTATTAACAGATTGCAGAATGGGTACAATACAGTACAGCTCAATATACACAATTGTTAAGGGGATGCAGACCAGAGAAAGACTTTCGTCTTGTTTACATCAGGGTCCCCCATAGTAACTTGGCTTGCTACAGTAGAGTTAAATCAATGAGCCAGTGTGCTAACGTTATCATATACTCTCTTTTTTAGACTCTTTTTGTATCACAAACAGTACTGTATTTGTAAATCTGGTATGTCATAAATGTATAGATGTAGCAGTACTGTATCTGTATGTCATGTTATGATGAATTGAAAATGGGGGACCCTGATGTAAACAAGACGAAAGTCTTTCTCTGGTCTCTTCGCTGGACTGAGACGTGACGTGATTTTAATTATAATATGCATGATGTTTTGTTTTGTACAGGCAATAATGAAGAAGTTCCCTGGAAGGAAGGATGTCTCTTTCAGGAAGGGTCCATCTGGACATCTACGGCAGGACCCCGATGAGGAAGCAAGGGGATCAAAGATCTTCTCCTCTTCTCTTCCTCCTCTGCACCAGCCCAGCCTGCCTCCACTGCACCGCTACCTGCAGCCTCCTCTGAACAAGCCCTCATGAAGCTACAATGTGAGAGCAGAGTATTTAGCTTCATTATGATAAACAGCAACCTAATTATCTGCACCTCTACCTGCAGCACGTCTACCTGCAGCCTCCTCTGAACAAGCCCTCATGAAGCTACAATGTGAGAGCAGAGTATTTAGCTTCATTATGATAAACAGCAACCTAATTATCTGCACCTCTACCTGCAGCACGTCTACCTGCAGCCTCCTCTGAACAAGCCCTCATGAAGCTACAATGTGAGAGCAGAGTATTTAGGTACCTTGGTCGTGTAGTGTATCTTGTAGACCAGGCCCATTGCAAGTTGCTGTACTCTGTCGTCTACTCTAAGCCATCCTAGGTTGTCAAAGTGGGCAGGGGTGAGGTGGGTTCTAGGAGTAAGGTCAAGCAGTAGTCTGACCAGTTTGTTTTGAGATGTTTGTAATTTTGTTTTTAGCGCCTTTGAGGTGCTTTGGTACCATGAGGTGCAAGCATAGTCGTAGTACCCCTGAATGAGTGCTCCTGCCAGAGTCTTCAGGGTATTCTTGTTTACCAGAGAGGAGATCCGGTACAAGAATCGAGTTCGTTGGTTGACTTTTTTTATTACATTGGATGCCATTTTGTCACAGGAGAGATTAGCCTCTAGGATGGAACCCAGGTAGGTAATTTCATCTTTCCTTGTGACAATATTGTCACCCACTGTAACTGAGAAGTTACAAGTTGTCGAACAGAACTTGTAAGTCGCTTTGGATAAAAGTGTCAGCTATTTTCTTTTCTATTTTTTTTTTTATATCCTTTATTTATCCAGGAATGTCCCATTGAGATACAATATATCTTCTTCCAGGGAGTCCTGACCAACACGGCACACAACAAGTTTCAACATAAAAACAAGGGCATTAAACAAAAAACATACAAATCAAATACAAATACAGAAGGCCATTTGTGCAGTCGCAAGAAGCATAATCACATCAGCAATAATGCGTGATCCACAGAGTCAAACGCTTTAGACGGATCAACAAACAATGCTGCACAGTTTTTTCTTGTCTAGTGCTTCAATTATGTCATTTGAGACTAGCATAGTCACTGAAGTACTATGGATCTGAAGCCTGACTGAAACTCGTTAAGAATATTATGGTCAGCTAGAAACTTTTTCAGTTTGTTTACAAGAGATTCAAAGACTTTGGCCATTACAGACAATCTGGAAATAGGGCGATAACATTCTGCACTCGCACATACACAAACGCACTTTAAGAAAAGAACTTGTTGTGATTGTCCTTGTTTTCCGTCCGTATAATATGTAATGGGATCCTATTCCAGTATGTTATGGCTCTATACATTGCTATATAAATGAAGATTATTATTATTATTTACAAATATAGAGTAAAGGAGGGGTTCCTTTACAACTTCCTTGGGGAATAACACACTGGAGTGTTACCATATTTGACATGGAACCATTAAATACAACACATTGTTGTCTATTAGACAAGTAGCTTCTCATCCATTCCATGGCAGTGTCTTCAAGCCCATATGTGTGTAATTTCAATAATAATAGGCCATGATCTATGATGTCGAAAGCTGCACTGAAATTCAAGAGCACTGTACCCACAACTAACTTCCTATCGATCAGTTGTAGCCAGCTATCTGTAAGAGATGTTAAAGCAGTTCCTGTAGAGTATCCTACTTTGTATGCATGCTGGAAATCAGAATTAATGTTGTTTTCGTTGAAATACTTTTGAAACTGCTTGAACACAATTCCTTCCAATAACTTACCTATTACTGGTTTTTCACTCGTTTTCCAAGGCTGAGGAAAGACCCTCGATTCAAAACATAAATTAAATATATGTGATAGTGGCTTAGCCACACATTTTGCAGAGATTTGTAGCAGTGTTCCATTCAGATTATCAACACCGCAAGGTTTATCTGGTTTAAGTGATAGGAGGAGCTTTTCAATATCATTTGGACTTGTGCATTTAAATTTAAATCGGCATTTCTTGTCATACATTATATGTTTTTTAATTACAGAGTCTGACAGCTTACCACTCATTGGCAACATTTGATTTATAATTGTGTTTACCTTGGAAACAAAGTAATTGTTGAAATGAGTTGCAATGTCAAATGGTTCATTCAATGTTTTCCATAGTCTCTTACTATCCCCTTTACACTCCTCCAATCTGGTTTGATAATAATGTTTTTTCTTCTGTAATTGTATTCATTTATAAATGTATAACTGTTGATTGATATGCACTGTCCCTGATCAAATAAACTGAGTAAACTCAAACGAAACTATTGTTTTATTGCACAATCGTAGCGGGCATTGTAACGTTTGGGGTTTTGCGAGAGAACCAGTGTTGCAGTGAAAGATTAAACAAGTGAGAGAGACAGATGGACAGAATGAATTAATGAAAACTTTATTTAACTGATTGCAGAATGGGTACAATACAGTATGGCTCAATACACACAAAATGTTTAAGGGCATGCAGAGCAGAGAAAGACTAGCCTGCAGTAGGTGTGACATTGGATTGGCAACCCCCCACACACACCATTGAAATGCTAATTGTTGGGGGACCCTGATGTAAACAAGACGAAAGTATTTCTCAGGTCTGCACCCCCTTAACAATTGTATGTATTGAGCTGTACTAAGCTCATTGAGCTGAGTAATATTATTGGCAAAACTTAGCCTGAAGTATATAATTAGGTTGCTGTTTATCAAAAAAAATGAATTATCATAATGAAGCTAAATACTCTGCTCTCACATTGTAGCTTCATGAGGGCTTGTTCAGAGGAGGCTGCAGGTAGACGTGCTGCAGGTAGAGGTGCAGATAATTAGGTTGCTGTTTATCATAATGAAGCTAAATACTCTGCTCTCACATTGTAGCTTCATGAGGGCTTGTTCAGAGGAGGCTGCAGGTAGACGTGCTGCAGGTAGAGGTGCAGATAATTAGGTTGCTGTTTATCATAATGAAGCTAAATACTCTGCTCTCACATTGTAGCTTCATGAGGGCTTGTTCAGAGGAGGCTGCAGGTAGCGGTGCAGTGGAGGCAGGCTGGGCTGGTGCAGAGGAGGAAGAGAAGAGGAGAAGATCTTTGATCCCCTTGCTTCCTCATCGGGGTCCTGCCGTAGATGTCCAGATGGACCCTTCCTGAAAGAGACATCCTTCCTTCCAGGGAACTTCTTCATTATTGCCTGTACAAAACAAAACATCATGCATATTATAATTAAAATCACGTCACGTCTCAGTCCAGCGAAGAGACCAGAGAAAGACTTTCGTCTTGTTTACATCAGGGTCCCCCATTTTCAATTCATCATAACATGACATACAGATACAGTACTGCTACATCTATACATTTATGACATACCAGATTTACAAATACAGTACTGTTTGTGATACAAAAAGAGTCTAAAAAAGAGAGTATATGATAACGTTAGCACACTGGCTCATTGATTTAACTCTACTGTAGCAAGCCAAGTTACTATGGGGGACCCTGATGTAAACAAGACGAAAGTCTTTCTCTGGTCTGCATCCCCTTAACAATTGTGTATATTGAGCTGTACTGTATTGTACCCATTCTGCAATCTGTTAATAAAGTTTTCATTCATTCGTTCATTCACTTACCGATATTTGTGCAGCTTAGTTCAAGTGTCGAACGAAGTTGGACGTTGCGCATCTTCATCTGTGATCCTCGAACCGCAGGTTTTGCATACTGCGATTCGTTTTTTGTTTATCACCGCATAGTTTTTATAACGAAACGCAACAATCTGGGTAGCATTTTACATTTCGCCGTGAACTCAGCTGTAACATTATTACTGACTGTGGATCGCTCGTGCTATCGCGCAACGTGATTGGTTGTTTCAAAACAAAGTGGGTCTGGGAAATAAAGTGTGGATTCGCGCAAAATGAATTAATATAAATACATTTAATAACGTTAATTTTTAATCGTTGGGCATGGGGGGAAGTATCAAGTCTTTTCAAGTCAAGTGAAGTTGCGTAGCAACAACAGACAATAAGTTGACTCAGAATAACTCATGTACAAATGCCGATATGCCCTACTTTGTTTACTTGTTTATTGCACAATGTCGCTCTATTGGTTGGATTCTTATTATATATTATTACTATTGTATTATGCACACATCGTTGCGGGCAATTTCATTTTATAAATAATAAAAAAATATATAAATATTTGACAGGCTGGGAATCAAACCCCGGGCGTCGGCTTGAAAGGAATGGGGATAAACCACTAGACCACGGTACTAGACAAAATATATCATTATAAATAGAGCCCACCTAGCTATCTACACAAAATATACACATTGACTGCTCCATTCGACAGGTTTTAACTGGTTAATTATTTTATTCAGCAACATTGCTTTAGACATGGTATGGTATTTATTTTAGACAACAAAACATACAGATCGTTATACAGTATACTGTGTAGGACGTTGTAGCGTCCGTCTAATGACTTTGCGCCTCCTGGCGGCATAAAATAGAACAGCAACCTGGGTTCCTAATTCATTTCCACGACGTGATATAACCGTGCTCACGTCGCGGCAAAGCGCCCTGGAATAATAAAAGCTTCATCTGTAGCAACACGTTGCTTGTGATGAAATTTGAGAAGGAGATGAGTGTGTGGCACCACCCCTGCTTATATAGGTAAGCGGATGGGGGTGTGGCCAGATGAATGCTGGCATTTAAAGGTACATTTTGAAATGTATTCAGTGTATATATGCTGAAGCGAGATATATGCATAGAGACGCAGAGCGGGAGCTAGAGTGATACAGAACAGGCCTACTGTTGGTGGGGAGGGAGATAACAGTGAAGTGTAAAAACCTCAGAATAGTCATTCATTCATATACATTTTTTCATTGGAGTCTAACATCCAATATATGTGTAATGTAAACTATTCCTCATTTTGCTGGGGATCCCCTGGAACCCCCTCAAAGACCCCCGGACCCCTGGTTGACTACCACAGTGTGAGTGGGCAAACACTGACCTAACAGTTGTTGGAGCCTTTACTCTGGGCTATTATTGTGCCGCTGAAAGGCTACAGGGTCAAAACATCTGTGACATAAACATTTATATCCTAAAGGTATCATTTGCAACAGAAGGGGTAATGTATCTTGCCCAGTTATGTCAGCAGGAATAGAATACCTGATAGGAGCAGGTGGTAGGCTACATGCTCAAATGACTTTTATAGTGTGAATTGAGCCTCCTCCTCTAAATATATTACAAATGGCTCATACAAACATGTACATGTACATGTGTGTGAGTGTGTGTGTGTGTGTGTGTGTGTGTGTGTGTGTGTGTGTGTGTGTGTGTGTGTGTGTGTGTGTGTGTGTGTGTGTGTGTGTGTGTGTGTGTGTGTGAGTGAGTATCTGTGAGGTTCGCCTGTTCCCTGGACCTTTAATTCCCTGTCTTCCCACCAACTCGCTCCGTTCCTTTAAGGTACTTTGTTGATTTATTGCATTCCCTGCCTCGCTCCGTTCCTTTAAGGTACTGTGAGGATTCTGTGTTGATTGGTCCGTGCCGAACACACACTTCTAAGTCAAGTATCAATTACCATCACGCACCTGATGTGTGTTCTAATTAGCGCCCCAGAGGGCTTTAAATACCTGGACTTCCCCTCCAGTCCTCGTCGGGTCGTTCTCTCTATTCCTTATCCGTATCTTATCTGTATCTGTATGCTGGTTCTTCTCCGGCGTGAGACGAGGTGCCAGCCATCGCCACCTGTCGCCGTTTGCCTGGAGTGGGACACAGCCGGTGCGCTCTCTAATTCTCTACGGGAGGTTTTCCAGCGCCCCACTCCAGACGTCTAGCTGGCGCGCTACTACTCCAGACGCACATTGCTCCCTATCCTACGGGGGGATGCGCGCTCTACAAGCCGACGCGCCCCACTCCAGACGTCTAGCTGGCGCGCTACTACTCCAGACGCACATCGCTCCCTATCCTACGGGGGGATGCGCGCTCTTCAAGCCGACGCGCCCCACTCCAGACGTCTAGCTGGCGTGCTACTACTCCAGACGCACATCGCTCCCTATCCTACGGGGGGATGCGCGCTCTTCAAGCCGACGCGCCCCACTCCAGACGTCTAGCTGGCGCGCTACTACTCCAGACGCACATCGCTCCCTATCCTACGGGGGGATGCGCGCTCTTCAAGCCGACGCGCCCTACTCCAGACGGGCATCGCTTCCTAATCCTCTACGGGAGGATGCGTCTCTCCGAGCCGGCGCGCTCTTCTCCAGACGCGCTCCACTCCAGACCCCCGAGCCGGCGCGCACTTCTAGCCGGCGCGCTACTACTCCAGACGCGCTCCTACCCCAGACGCGCTCCACTCCAGACACCCGAGCCGGCGCGCTCTTCTAGCCGGCGCGCTACTACTCCAGACGCGCTACTTCTCCAGACGCGCTCCACTCCAGACCCCCGAGCCGGCGCGCTCTTCTAGCCGGCGCGCTACTACTCCAGACGCGCTCCTACCCCAGACGCGCTCCACTCCAGACCCCCGAGCCGGCGCGCTCTTCTAGCCGGCGCGCTACTACTCCAGACGCGCTCCTACTCCAGACGCGTTCCCACTCCAGACGCGCATCGCTTCCTAATCCTCTACGGGAGGATGCGTCTCTTCGCTTCCAAGGAGGATCTCCTTGCCAGGCCTCCGTCGTCTGAACCCTGCCATCCCTGTAAGCAGCTCTGGCCCTCGCCCTGTCCAAGGCCTTAACCCTGTTTTCTCTGTCCCTGTCTCCAGCCCGCCTCCCCGGGCCTCTGTCCCTGTTCCCCTCTCCAGTGCCCCTGTTCCTGCCCTGTCCTTTGCCCTGGCCCTGTCCTTTAGCCTTAGCCCCGTAGCCTGTTCGCCTCTTAAAGGCACAGTGCCATTTTTCCCTATTTCTTTGTTTCCAGTAATTTTGTGTTCTCCCTTAAAGGGACAGTGCCGCTTTTTGTTTGTATTCAATAAATGCCCTGTTCTTGGCTTACTCTCATACCTGTCTTGTGTTGTGCGATTGGGGTCGGTTACAAACCATAACAGTATCGGAACATGTTATATAACACACAAACTCTCGTGTCTTTGAAATTGAAAATGGGGGACCCTGATGTAAACAAGACGAAAGTCTTTCTTTGGTCTGCATCCCCTTAACAATTGTATGTATTGAGCTGTACTGTAGAGTAAAGACATTTACTGCACAAATAGTTGGAGCCACTTGTGTCGTCAAATTGCACGAATCACACTGCACCTACCGGAAAAAAATCAATTAAAAGAGCATTACTGTAGGTAAATAAAACTCTACAATGAGATTAATGATATGGTAATACACACATTTGTGAGTCAATTAATAATCCAAAACACATTTGATGTTATACTTTACTTATATCTTTTGACAGCTGGGTGTCGTCACCCTATAGTTCACTCCGAACTCCGACAGGTGTTCGATATTTTATCATCTACTTTATACATTCTGCTGCAAAGCCAATTACATGCAAATATTTACATGCTTATAAAGTAATAAGTTATGTATGTACAAATATGTTTAAGATATTGCTCACCATCAACAAGACTCAACAAGACGTTCGGCAGCAGAATATTGTTGAGTGAAAACACAAGGAAAACGATTGTGGGTCATGCGCATGCGTGCGCAAGCGCAGAAGCGCTGGCAGCAGAATTCTGGTGTGGAGTAGAACACCGGCACAGTTTTCTTGTAACGTGAATCCAGATGAACAGTCGAGTGCATTGAATCGCCTTCGAGACGCAAGAATAATTATGCTTTTGGAGTTTATGGTGTCGGCCAAATGGACATACGATCTAGCAGATGGCAATCAAATAATTGGAATATTTTCCCTCCAGTATCATCGGCCAGAGGTAAGAGGAATCTAACGTTAATTCCAGCTCGATTGTCTATTTCTTTCATTGCAATCCATCTGATCAACGTATGATGTTGTACTAAAGAAAGCCGTTATTGACAATCAATTAATCAGAAACAACCCCCCCACCCATTTTCTTCATGCATGATGGAGCATAATATATACCGATCACATGCATTTGACATTTTTATTGTAGCGTGTATAGGGACAAAATGCCAATCGATTAAGTATAATATGCATCAGGGCCTATAACTCGCGTTCTAGGAATTACCGCAGACCACTCTAAAAACATACTTATATTCACGACGGTATTAAACGACAATGTATGAATGGACAAATATAACGTTCCCACATCCTGAACGATAGATACCCGACGTCGAATGGGCCATAGTAATGCAGATATAGCTATACTATTTAAATAGTTATAGCCCTGCAAAGAAGGTGAGCGACTATAGGCTTACAGCGGTGGCGTCAGAGCTATAAGATGCTCATATTGCGTGGCGGGGATTGTGTTAATAATAATAATAATAATAATAATAATAATAATAATAATAATAATAATAATAATAATAATAATAATAATAATAAATCTAATTCTTATAGCGCCTTTCAGGAAACCCAAGGTCGCTTCCCAGTCAAGAGGGCTAGGGAAAGGGGCAATAGGGGAAAAGGGGGGTGATGGGCGCAGGTAAAGGGATAATGAAACCTAATTTAATCTAAACTAAACTAATGGGGAAAGCCTTGGTGAAAAGGTGCGTTTTGAGAACAGTTTTGAAGGTGTCCAGGGTTGGGGGAGAGTTCCAGAGGGTAGGGGACGCCACGCTGAAAGCTCTGTCACCGAAAGTCTGCAACCTGGTGCGAGGGATGGAGAGGAGACTCAGATCAGAGGATCGTAGGTTCCGGGATGGAGTGTGCTGGTGGAGGAGATCAGACAGGTATCGGGGGGCGAGGGCATGGAGGGACTATTATGTAGTTTAGTCATAATGCTCTACTAGAAGCCCCCTCCGTGGTGCTGAAACCTTCCTCTCGGATTTGATCAAATCTGTGTTTTGGGAGAGGTAAGGCCAAGGCATCCATTAAAAACGATGAAGATGCAATTGTTATTGTTACAGTATGCAATTGTTATAAACATGTTATGTTTTTTCCCACGCAATCGTCCTACAATTTCCACAAATGTCTTGTAGAATCAACATGCTGTCCTGCATTTGGATCATACGGATTTGTATTTTGTAATCTAACAGCAGCAACAACAACAACAACAACAACAACAACAACAACAACAACAACAACAACAACAACAACAACAACAACAACAACAACAACATCCACCACTACCACCATCATATGACATCACAGCTGTCAGATGAGATCATTTGTTCCTAATGAAATCTAGTGAAGTTGGTGAAATTGTAGTGCCATGATGCTCATAGACATGTGGTAGCATTATGGTAGCGTGAGGATTTGCCATATCACCATCACCGGGCCACCCTCAGTAAAAACTGTGTACACTTGTAATACTAGAGAATAGAATATATCTTTATCATCCACGTTAAACCAAAAAAGAAAAAAAATGATTTAACTATCCCATACGTATATGCATGTCTTTGACTGTATCTCTGTCTAATGCTGCAAAACATACCACAGGAGTATACTTTGCACCCAGGCTCTCATGTGTAATTGCACATTCATGCACTGCTGAATAACTTGCTGTGCTTGCATACATAGGGAGCTCCACTGGGGTTATTTAGATTAATTATTCAGAGATTAATGGACTGTAATGTGTGTTTTGCATGTTTGTTTGTTTGTTTGTTTGTGCGTCCGTGTCTCCCCAGACGGCTTCGCTCTCCTGTGCAATTCTAACAAGCTATTTTTCCTTAGGCCAAGAAGAGGGAATTAATGTCTTTAACTGAGTGGGCGCTTTTATCAGTGAGGATTAGTTTACTTGCTTGTCAATGTCTGCTATACGCGCTAACATTAAATATTTATGATACAACTGTTTTGACTAGATTGACAGTAAATGCTCTGCGTTGCTCTTGTGGAGAGGAATAATAATAATAATAATAATAATAATAATAATAATAATAATAATAATAATAATATAATAATAATAATAATAATAATAATAATAATAATAATAATAATAATAATAATAATAATAATAATAATAATAATAATAATAATAATAATAATAATAATAATAATAATAATAATAATAATAATAATAATAATAATAATAATAATAATAATAATAATTTTATTAATAATAATAATAATAATAATAATAATAATAATAATAATAATAATAATAATAATAATAATAATAATAATAATAATAATAATAATAATAATAATAATAATAATAATAATAATAATAATAAATTGTATTTAGAGAGAGAAGCGCCTTTCTCAGACTCAAGGACATTTACAAAGAGAGCGAGCTATATAAAATAAAGGGTAAAATATATATGATAACAACAGGAAAAATAAAACAAATAAGATAAAAAAGGAAGCACGGTGCTGTCCCATTGGACGAAACAGTAACAAAAAATAAACAAAAACAATGGGATCAGTAAAAGAAAAGAATCAGGGGGGAGGGTGTAGAAGGGGTGGGCTACTTGGGACCATTTATTTGAATAAACCACCATGAAAAAAACCATCCTCCATTCCTCTGTTCCAGTCTTGCATTTTTAACAACAGCTTTTGAACACAGAACCGTTTTCAGTTTGAAAAGTAACTTTACTTGGTCTCCCAGTGTGGAACACCTGGTGCAGGGGATGGTGAGAAGGTCGGAGTTGGAGGAGTGGAGGCCTCGTGCTAGAGTGTAGGGGTGGACTAGGTCGGTCAGGTAGGAAGGCCAACCTGTGCATGGATTTGTAGGTGAGGAGGAGGATCTTGTAGGGGATTCGGTAGTTGATGGGGAGCCAGTGGAGTTTTTGCAGGGTGGGGGTGATGTGCTGCCAGGGTTTGGTGCGCGTGAGGACCCTCGCAGCTGAGTTTTGGATCTACTGTAAGCGATCCAGAACCTTCTTGGAGTCACCAAGAAAGATTCCGTTACAGTTGTCGAGGCGGGAAGTGACGAAGACATGAATAACTGTTTCCGCTGAGGTGTCGGAGAGTGAGGGGCGGAGGCGGGAAATGGTTCTGAGGTGGAAAAAGGCAGAACTGGTGACAGACTTGACGTGAGGGTGAAATGAGAGGGTTGAGTCCAGTATTATGCCCAGGTTCCTTACCTCCGTGGAGGGGCAGATGGAGTAGCCATCTATGGAGAGAACAAGGCGGTCGATCTTTTGGAGGAGGGCTGGTGAAGCTACAACTATTAGTTCAGTCTTCTTACTGTTGAGTTGAAGGAAGTTAGCGGTCATCCATGTTTTTATGTCCTGAAGGCAGGCAGTGAGGGAGGGGGAGGGAGGGCAGCAGAGGGTTTGGTGTGGAGGTAAAGCTGCGTGTCGTCTGCATAAGAGTGGAAGTGGAGGCCATGTTTCCTTATGATCTCACAGAGTGGGAGGAGGTAGATGGTAAAAAGGAGCGGACCTAGCACCAAACCCTGGTGATAGATTCAAGGTTTTTCACATGTGTATATAAGGTAAATAATCTATAGATATTAGATATTATAACTATAGATGCTGAAGAGGACAGAGGTATGTATGCATGTGTGTCTCCAGTCAGACTGCAGACAAGAGCCTTTTATCAGCTGAGCTCTCAAGCCCCAAAGATAACCAACGAGCCAAGGTCATTATCTACAGCAGGGGTTCCCAAACTTTTCAGGCCACGACACCCAAATAACGGTGTCAGAGAGCCGCAACCCCCACTATTATATTTATATATTATATATATTTTTAAATAAATGGAAATGTATGGTTGAAACATGCAAACGTTCAAACGCACACACTAATAAGCATTGGAGGCTTTTAACCAGGGCCGGACTGGGGAAATCATTCAGGCCAGGAAATATAGTGCAAAATATAGCCCCAGTCAGGCCACTTTTTAAGCAGGGGGTCTGGGTGGTGGTTTTTTTGTAATTGATAAAAAATACTATCTTATTCAACTTCAGCCCTGATCATAACACCACATATTAATTTTATAATTCTAACACTTTAAATGCCAGTGTGTGTGATGGCATATATTTGCAATATATCAAATGCAAAGTAGATTTTTCTGGGGGGGATTATTACAGGCTAGCATGTGTCAATGATTAGCAGTTTTTTGTAAGGGTCCTGCCTCCACCAATCACATGCGGCTCCCTTGTGTGTGTGTGAGAGCAAGAGAGAGAGAGAGAGATAGTTCTCCAACTTGTGTGAGTTGCAGTGATCTCCTGGATGTTCCCCACCTAGGTTATCTAACTATTGCGCTGGTGCAACTAGAAATACTGGCCTGGCCGCGTCTATGCCTTCTACAACGCTGTTCGGTTTACGGGTTCCTCTGATTGGCCGCTGACCTATGCTATTACGCCCCCCATTTACACTCTCGCGCTGTGAAGCACCAGCGGGGCGATGCGGTGGTTTCTCCCCGGCTTCCGTGCGCCGCGCTGCCGCCGGCTTGACTCAGTCCAGCTCCAGCAGCAGCGGCCGTCTTCCGCCGCCTGCGGTATCCTCCCTCCGAGGCGGCTCATTCTTATTATTATCCCCCATTGTTCAGGTCGACATGGTCGCACAAACACCCGTTGGAGGAGTAGTGGGGGAGAAGAAGAGGAATATTTTTAAATAGCAAGAATTATCGACTGGCAACTCTGTGCCTGGCGTGTAATAGCATAGGTCAGCGGCCAATCAGAGGAATCCGGAAACCGAACAGCATTGTAGAAGGCATAGACGCGGCCAGGCCTGCTTCTAAGTTCAGTGGCCTGACTGCATAAAAAAATTATATATATTTTTTTGGATTATTATAATTTCTTTTAAATCATCTGGCGACCCAACCCCCCCGCCCCCCCCCCCCCTCCCCGCGGCGGCTCGCAACCCAACTGGGGGTCGCGACCACGACTTTGGGAACCCCTGATCTACAGCAGCGCTCGTTCAGTCGTCACATAGAAGTGACAGGGGCAGGGTAGCCGCAGCGTTTGATGAGTGTGTCAAAGGTGACCAGACCGCTGTTGCCATGGTATCGTGTCACTTAGTAACGAGAAAAGGGGCGGGCCCCCCATTGCTAGGGGAAAGACGTTATGAGCTGTGAGTTTCTTCCGGTGCAAGTCAGACTTTGAAACGCAGCTGACAGCAGAGATCCCTCCTCACCCTCGCCACGGGAGGGTGGGGGAAGGGAAATGCCACGGCATCGCTAGCTTCGGCTACAGGGAAGGCTTTCTGGCTGACGACTAGGCCACAGCCATCTTCGAACAGATAACAAGGGAGACCGATTGGATTAAGGAATTCAATAGACTATTCAAAGACAAAAATAACTGTTTTCCATCTGGTACAGAGGCTTTGTTTAAGGAATAAACAACGTTTTCAAAGAAAGGAACCACGTTTGCCAGTGTCGAATTCTTCTGAGTCGGATTGCATTAACAGGGTTGAAACAGTTGTACAGCCAGTACAGGGAAGGTCGACTTCGGAGTAAGAGATAAACACAATGCAGAAATTTCACGGAACCACAGGTGACGAGGTGATACTGGATGATTATGATGAAATCTATCACTGGGGAACACCCTGGTTAACAGGTGCTGGAGCTGACCGGGACCCCCCAAGGGAAACATACTGCCACCTGTTGGTCAGGACAGGGAGGTACCAGTGATGCCAAGGACACTTTCCAGACGGTCTAGGAGGATTGAGTGGAATTGAAGATAAGAGGAATGCATATGCTGTGCAGCGCTGTTGCCTGGATTGGGGAATAGATCAATATGATTCTGTACAATGTACACATACCTTTAAACCAATAAGTGGTCATTTGTTGGGTCACTCAGAAACATATTATATATAATTTGTTTTCCATCACATTTTATTAAACATAAAATATCATCTAACATTCAATGATATGAACTTGGCGCAACGTTATACAGTACTCTTACTAACATGTTCTATACTAGTAACTGTGAGGATTCTGTGAGGATTGGCCCGTTGCCGAACGCACACTTCTAGGTCAAGTATCAATTACCATCACGCACCTGATGTGTGTTCTAATCAGCGCTCCAGAGGCTTCATATACTGGGACCTTCTTTCAATCGATGTCGGGTCGTTTTAAGTACTACTGCTTTGAATACCACTGCTTCTGCCTGCTTTCCCCCCGTTGTTGTGCCCCGTCTACTTTCCCTCCAGGACATCTTTGGATTGACGCTGGTGAA
Source organism: Notolepis coatsorum (assembly GCF_963971535.1). Classification (NCBI taxonomy): domain Eukaryota; kingdom Metazoa; phylum Chordata; class Actinopteri; order Aulopiformes; family Paralepididae; genus Notolepis; species Notolepis coatsorum. The sequence goes on along the minus strand of NC_140177.1, from coordinate 83,366,845 downwards.
TATCTTGAACCTCCGTTTGGAGCTGCGCCTCGTTGCCCGCTTTACGCGTTTGCGCTTTGGTGAGTTTTGGAACCAAACCCTTTTTGGATTATCTGTTTTGTGTGTTTGGATAACACTGAAGAGTATCGTTTTTGTTTGCACTGGACTCAGCTAAATCGTGTGTGTTGGATAACACTGAAGAGTATCGTTTTTGTTTGCACTGGACTCAGCTATATTGTGTGTTTTGGATAACACTGAAGAGTATCGTTTTTGTTTGCACTGGACTCAGCTAAATTGTGTGTTTAGGATAAACACTGAAGAAGTACCGTTTTGTTTTGTTCTGGACTCAGCTAAGGGAGGACTGAACTGCACTGCCTCTGTGTACTGTTGGACTGTTGTTGATCTCTCTCTCTCTCTCTCCGTTTCCACTCCGAGTTGGAGCTGGGAGTATCTGCAGAGCCGCAACGCCGATTCCCCACCTCTAACACCGGGAGGATCTGCAGAGCCGCAGATAACTCTGCCGAAGGCAGTCTCCTTTTTGTGGTTCAGAATTGTTACTTGACTCTTTTTGATTCTGTAAATAAATACGCCCTAGTGTTTGGCTAACTCTGAACTACCTGTCTGTGCCGTGCTGTTGAGGTCGGTTTCAAACCCTAACATTACGACCCGACCATGACGACCTCAGCCGACACAGACAGGGTCAGGGCAGCGTTGGCGGTCCAGATCGAGTTGGTCAACAGTTGGGTGCGGCTGCGGCTGCTTTACAGGACCTCCGGGCCGAGGTCCAGCTTATTCTGGCTGCCCTTGACACTCTGGCCACCCAGCAGACTACCCAGGGGTATCAGCAGGCTGTTATTCTGCACCAGCTACAGGCTCTCAGTACAGCATTAAACACTCTGCTTTTAACCCCAGCTGTCCCAGGAGTCTCAGCCAGATCACCACCCGCGGCAGACCTCGCACCTCGGGAGCCCCGTCTCTCCGAACCACGTCTGTTCGAGGGTAACTTCGAGGATTGTGCCACATTCATCATGCAGTGTGAGTTGGTCTTCCTTCATCAACCCAGCCGTTTTTCGTCAGAGGGAGCCCAAGTAGCCTACATGACTAACCTGCTCAAGGGGCCGAGCAGCACAGTGGGTCACTGCTTCCTGGGCTATGAGGGCCGATTTTTGTTTCTCCTACCCAGACTTCGTGGGAGAGCTCCGAAGGGTTTTCCACCACCCAGCTCGTGGCCAGGACCCAGGAGCTCGGTTGGGCACCTTCCGGCAGGGCAGTGTCAGAGACTACGCGCTGGAGTTCAGACTGGCCGCAACGGAGAGCGGTTGGAATGATCAAGCGCTTCGTCTCACCTTCCTGAGGGGGCTCAATGACGCAGTGAGGGACCAGCTCGCGACCCAAGAGGAGCCCGATTCTCTCGAGGGCCTGATCAGCCTCGCTATCCGCATCGACGGACGCCTCCGGGAGAGAAGGCGTGAGCGAGCACGACTAGGACCCCCAGACGTTCCCCAGACCCCCCGTCCTCGGGACCGTTCTGCTGACCGTCCTGCCCCCTCCGTGACTGGTGGGTTTTTTCCCTCCCGAGCTGTGACCGAGGAGGAACCCATGCAGCTGGGACGCACCCGCCTTAGCCCGGCCGAACGGGAGTCCAGGCTCAGGTCCGGCCTTTGCCTCTACTGCGGCCGGGATGGACACCGTGTCTCCAATTGCCCTACCCGGCCAAGAAGACCAGGCTCGCCGGCACCCCGGGAGATCCTGGTGAGCCGTTTTTCCTGTTCCCACACCCGTGCACCACCTAACCGTCTGACGAGCGTCACCCTAGCCTGGGCGGACCAGCGGGCGACGGTGGGTGCACTCATTGACTCTGGTGCTGATGGGAGTTTCCTGGACGTTGAGTTTGCCACACGGGCCAACATTCCGCTTGAGGACCTCGAGAGGCCCTTGGAGGTCTTCGCGCTGGATCATCGCCGCCTGGCTGACATCACTCAACGCACCTGTCCTGTCCTCCTCACCATGGCTGGTAACCACGTTGAGAGACTCCAGTTTTTTATTACCAGATCCCCTCTGGTCCCGGTAGTCCTGGGTCGGCCCTGGCTCGCGCTGCATGAGCCCCACATCGCCTGGTCCTCCGGTGCCATCAGGGGGTGGAGCCCCTCCTGTCATTCCCAGTGTCTTCAGGTGGCGTCCAGTCCTTCGCCCCGGGGTTCCCCTTGTGTCCCTGTCTCTAGCCCCCTCTCCAGGCCTCTGTCTCCGGCCTCCCTCGCCGGTTCCCTGTCCCTTTCTCCCGCCCCCCTCACCGGGTCCCTGTCCCCGTCTCCAGCCTCCCTCACCGGTCCTCTGTCCCCGTCTCCGGTCCCCCTCTCCGGGCCTCTGTCTCTGTCCCCCTCTCCAGTGCCCCTGATCACCGGCTTCCTTCGGTCCCATCCGGGCAGGCCGGGACCAAGTGGGTCGCCGGGTGGCTCCCGTGGAGGGGGGGGTACTGTGAGGATTCTGTGAGGATTGGCCCGTTGCCGAACGCACACTTCTAGGTCAAGTATCAATTACCATCACGCACCTGTGTTCTAATCAGCGCTCCAGAGGCTTCATATACTGGGACCTTCTTTCAATCGATGTCGGGTCGTTTTGAGTACTACTGCTTTGAATACTACTGCTTCTGCCTGCTTTCCCCCCGTTGTTGTGCCCCGTCTACTTTCCCTCCAGGACATCTTTGGATTGCCGCTGGTGAATATCTTGATCCTCCGTTTGGAGCTGCGCCTCGTTGCCCGCTTTACGTGTTTGCGCTTTGGTGAGTTTTGGAACCAAACCCTTTTTGGATTATCTGTTTTGTGTGTTTGGATAACACTGAAGAGTATCGTTTTTGTTTGCACTGGACTCAGCTAAATCGTGTGTGTTGGATAACACTGAAGAGTATCGTTTTTGTTTGCACTGGACTCAGCTAAATTGTGTGTTTTGGATAACACTGAAGAGTATCGTTTTTGTTTGCACTGGACTCAGCTAAATTGTGTGTTTAGGATAAACACTGAAGAAGTACCGTTTTGTTTTGTTCTGGACTCAGCTAAGGGAGGACTGAACTGCACTGCCTCTGTGTACTGTTGGACTGTTGTTGATCTCTCTCTCTCTCTCTCTCTCCGTTTCCACTCCGAGTTGGAGCTGGGAGTATCTGCAGAGCCGCAACGGCGCCTACGCCGATTCCCCACCTCTAACACCGGGAGGATCTGCAGAGCCGCAGATAACTCTGCCGAAGGCAGTCTCCTTTTTGTGGTTCAGAATTGTTACTTGACTCTTTTTGATTCTGTAAATAAATACGCCCTAGTGTTTGGCTAACTCTGAACTACCTGTCTGTGCCGTGCTGTTGAGGTCGGTTTCAAACCCTAACAGTAACTGAATGTGAAATCCATTTGGAAGTTGTTGAAAGTGGTCCAATTTGTCAAGATTTCAATGGAGAGTTTGACTGCTTTGCAGACACTGTAATGTTGATTAGATTGTTAGATTGTTAGTTTCACACAAAGTTGCGTTTGATTCAACATGTCAGTGTCCAGAAAGTAAAAATGGTTAAACAAGCACCCACACACAGGAAATGATCACAGTTCAGGTCTCATGACCACATACACTCCACCCTGAGCCACTCCACAGGGTTCATAGATTGCTTGCGTCTCTTCCTTGCGTCTCATCCTTGACTCTTCTGTGTTACATCACAAGAAAATGAATGACAGGAGAAGAGGCGGAGGAAACAAGCGTGTTTAGAAGGAATGCAAAGTCCTTGTTCACTCACATGCCATTTTGATTGTGCTGTTGTCAGACTCCCCTTAGTCATGCCAAATAGATAAAACCACTCATTCATCCCCACATCCATTACCCCCCCCCCCCCTCAACTCAGGGAACATGAGGTTGCTTGTCTGTCATGAGTATACCTGAATATGTCTAACAATAATTCAATGTGTCTAACTTTAATTCCTTGCATTCTCTGTGTTCGCGATGACGTTGTGTAACTTGCTGACCCCTCTTGATCCTCCATATCCTAACATTGACACTTAATAGTGGGACATGATACAGGTACCGCCAGGGGGAGCTGGTGGCGACGTTGGGCAGGGGGACACAGGTGAAGAAGGATGGGCTCAGGGCGTGGCGCCTGCGGCGGAACTTCCTCTTCATCGTTTTCCAGAGAAGCAAGAGGTCGCTTGGAGCTGGAGCTCCAGACATTAAGCACGCGGAATATAAACCCAGTCACGAGGCAGGTTAGTAATGGAATATGCGATAGCTTAGCTTCCAGTTAATGCTAAAGAGACATTGTGCACAAAGAAGCAGACGTGCTACTGCCGAAGAGTGCGGTAGATATTGCACACGTTGCGTTTTAGTTAAAGTATAAGCGACAGGACAGGGGGTCGTCCCGACCCACAGCTTAGCTTTTGCTAACTCTGAACTACCTGTCTGTGCCGTGCTGTTGAGGTCGGTTTCAAACCCTAACAGTAACTGAATGTGAAATCCATTTGGAAGTTGTTGAAAGTGGTCCAATTTGTCAAGATTTCAATGGAGAGTTTGACTGCTTTGCAGACACTGTAATGTTGATTAGATTGTTAGATTGTTAGTTTCACACAAAGTTGCGTTTGATTCAACATGTCAGTGTCCAGAAAGTAAAAATGGTTAAACAAGCACCCACACACAGGAAATGATCACAGTTCAGGTCTCATGACCACATACACTCCACCCTGAGCCACTCCACAGGGTTCATAGATTGCTTGCGTCTCTTCCTTGCGTCTCATCCTTGACTCTTCTGTGTTACATCACAAGGAAATGAATGACAGGAGAAGAGGCGGAGGAAACAAGCGTGTTTAGAAAGAATGCAAAGTCCTTGTTCACTCACATGCCATTTTGATTGTGCTGTTGTCAGACTCCCCTTAGTCATGCCAAATAGATAAAACCACTCATTCATCCCCACATCCATTACCCCCCCCCCCTCAACTCAGGGAACATGAGGTTGCTTGTCTGTCATGAGTATACCTGAATATGTCTAACAATAATTCAATGTGTCTAACTTTAATTCCTTGCATTCTCTGTGTTCGCGATGACGTTGTGTAACTTGCTGACCCCTCTTGATCCTCCATATCCTAACATTGACACTTAATAGTGGGACATGATACAGGTACCGCCAGGGGGAGCTGGTGGCGACGTTGGGCAGGGGGACACAGGTGAAGAAGGATGGGCTCAGGGCGTGGCGCCTGCGGCGGAACTTCCTCTTCATCGTTTTCCAGAGAAGCAAGAGGTCGCTTGGAGCTGGTGCTCCAGACATTAAGCACGCGGAATATAAACCCAGTCACGAGGCAGGTTAGTAATGGAATATGCGATAGCTTAGCTTCCAGTTAATGCTAAAGAGACATTGTGCACAAAGAAGCAGACGTGCTACTGCCGAAGAGTGCGGTAGATATTGCACACGTTGCGTTTTAGTTAAAGTATAAGCGACAGGACAGGGGGTCGTCCCGACCCACAGCTTAGCTTCAGTTAGGCCTAGCACCACAGTTTAGCCCGTGTGTTGCTCCACCTCTCCAGCCCAGCAGCGGACCCCTCAACGGATGTCGCCGGACTGCACGCACCTCCAGCCCCTCTGAGCCGTTGACCTCCAGCAGTCACCTGCCTAACGTCAACCCAGCCCCGCCTCCTACTATCACGGGACTTCTCGACAGCCATCTCACCACACGGACGTTCGGTGGTGAGAGCAGGCCAGCCCTTGGTTAAGTACACTCAAGCCAGTTACAGCGAGCGCTCCGATTGCTGGAACTTTATCGGTAGACATTCTCTTTGTGCAGAGCGTGCCCTTTAAGGGCGAAGAGAATCAGTACTTTGAACTGACACTGGTAGCAGTGATTAGGGGCGCCCTGACCTTTATTATTTTGGGGAAGCCAGCTATAGATATGACTTTTGTTTTCAACATAGGCCCACTGTCTTTTGGATGTGGTGTGATAACGTGTGTTCCTTTATAAAATTCCCATTGAGTAGCTCCAGCACCCCTCTCCCTCTTCCTCCCCTCTCTCCCCACCTACGGGGGAATGAACAAGTATTTAAACCCTTAAAGGGACGGGTTCTATTACTGTGTCTTGACCAGTCTGGGAAGAACTTTAGTCATTGCCGTAGAGTGAGAGCACTAGGTGCCTGTAACGTTCCCAGGGCCGGGCCTTGCGGGTCCGGCTATATGAACTGACTTACTTGACTTAAGCCTTTGCACTCCCTGCGGAGCATAGGCCACTGACGGCTATATGAATAACGGTGAACATTTCCTCCCTCCTGACAATGGTCGCCTACCTGGTCCCCTACCTCCTAACATTGGTCTACTACCTCCTCTACCTTCCTCTTGTGGCCAGACGAGCCAGTTGGTTCAGACACTGTTAATGCATGTCATCACTCACTTGCTTACTGTAATTAATGGAATGATTAATGGGATGTCACAGTGTATGTTGTTGTTGTTGAACTCCCCCACCCTGGTGTAAATTGGTTTCCCTGTGTAGTGTTGTTTGACGTATTGATTATTATTGGTAGTGTGTTGTTTTGCTCTGTGCTGTGTCTCCCCCCAGCTGGGGGCAATTAGTAATTAGGGTTGCTATTTATGTGTGGCTTGCCCTCACCTGGGTGTGGAGACATTCCTTCATGTTACCTGGTCCTGTGCTGTCGTTGTTCCTTGTTGTAAAGTAAACTGTTCATCGTCACGTTCTGTCTCCGGTCTTATCATTCTGTACTCTGCCATCTGGGTTCATCATGCCAAAGAAGCGTACTAATCGTAACAGAATGATCGCGCCGAACTTGAACCCGGCAGAGAGGAGAGACGGAGCCAGCTTCGCGCTCGGGATCCTGGGCGCTTCCGTCCTGCGTGCCGACCAGGCGACCACTCGGGGTCTGGCACCATGGGACGCAGTGGCTGGGCCAGCGGCGCCGATGACATCGGGTGCTTGCGCCGCGGCCACCCCGGTGCTGGATCCCTGGGTGGGGAGTCACCTGGTCCGCAGGGGAGCGTCGGGGACGGGGCGCGGATCCCGACGCCACAGCCCCAGGGGAAGGGGTTCCCAGGACCGCAGGTCTTCTTCGCCGGCCTGGTCGAGGTCTCCTCCGCCCTGGGAGGTTCCAGAAGACGAGCCACCACCATGGCAGACCTGGAGGACGACGTCGAATTCCGCTGCCGGAGGGACCCCGGTTGGGGGTCCTGCACCGCGTTCTGTCGCCAGGGAGCCTCCGGTTCGGGGTTCGGCGGGGGGTCTCGCCACCGTGGAGACCCCAGCCCCAGGTCGCGCTCCGGAGCCGTCGCCTCTTCCTCCCATCCTTCCCTGCTCCAGCCCTCCTCGTCAGCCCCCTCCCCCCGTTCCTGTTCCCGCAGGCCCTGTCCCTCGGACCCCCATCCTCCCCCCTCCTCTTTTCGCTGATGCGGCTTCCGTCCCCCCCACCCTCCCCGTTCCCGGGGGGCCTGTTGGGTCGCCTGGGAGTCGACCTTCGAGGGCGGGGTACTGTAACACTTCCTCCGGTCCTGGTCCTGTGGGACCAGGACTCAGACATTCATATTCACAACCTCCCATCAACAATAACCCTCAGTCAACATTGCCACCCGGTGGGCTGATGCAGATCTGGCATCAGCTCACACACCAACTCATTGTTATTTATTGTCAGTTGTGTTTGTTGTGTTTATTGTCTGTTGTCTCCACTTTGTTGGTCTTGTGTTCTGTTGTGTCTGTGGTTTGTAATTATGTTTTAGTCTGGTTGTTTATTTATTATTGTTTTCCCAGTGTACTCTGTGTTCTATTGTTTCTGTCTACCACACCTGTGTCTTGTTTGTAAATTACCCTCTGTGTCTATCAGTGTCTTGTCAATTAGTCTGTGTATATAGTCTTGTCTGTCCTGCCCTGCTGGGCGCGATCATTGTTAAATGTTACCTGTGTGTGTTAGTCGTGTATGTACCTTGTTGTAAAGTAAACTGTTCATCGTCACGTTCTGTTCTGTTCTGTTCATCATTCTGTACTCTGCCATCTGGGTTCATCATGCCAAAGAAGCGTACTAATCGTAACAGGTGCCCAGTGTGGAAAGAGCTTTGCTTATTGTGCCTTGTGTAAATATATGTCTAAGAGATAAGATAAAAGAGAGCTAAATGGGAACCCTGTGTGCGTGTCTGTTAATGTGCATTCTGTCTAACCCTTTCCTTTCCGGGTAATGCTCATTATTGTTTAACCCTTTCCCCACCCCCTGCCTATGTATCATTGGGACAGGTCTCTACTCGGCAATCAGGAAGGGTACTGCTTTGGGGAGAAAGTATATCATCCATCATTACTGTCATCGGGTGTGGGAGGGCGCAGGAAGTATTGAGGGAAGTGTGGGTGTGTGGGGAACTACTGCGAGTCGCCCTGGAGGGCAAGAAGGACCAGCGCACCACCCCTATGTTAGGAATCCTAGGCCCCATCCACTCTCTCTGCTAAACCTCCACTCCAATACTCCTGGCCTGCAGTCGGGTACTCAGTCGGACCCAGATCTGCTGCGTTCCCACTACCAGGTGGCAGTGTACATCCACTCCCATAAAGCAGGGATAATCCACCCTGCTACATAGGCCTACCCTTTTTTGTGTTTTTTATGATGATGTTTATGATGATTTCTGATTATGTTGTTGCCACTGGCTGACAGGGGTGTAAAAATTTGCCAGAAATTATACTTATGTGAAAGTATGGGTACCGTCTCAAAATCTTACTCAATTAAAAGTCAGAGTATCTGGCTAAAAACACACTTGAGTAAAAGTAAAAAAGTTTCTACTTTTAAATGTACTTAAGTACTAAAAAGTTAAAGTAAGGGGCGCTCTAGTAGCACACCATGTATCGCGCTGCGTCGCCAAGCGGCCGTCCCGGGTTCACTTCCCACTCCTGTGACTTCCATTTGTCGCATGTCTTCCCCGCCTCTTCTCCCGTTCATCCTCTCCTCATCTGTCGGTCATGTCTGACCATGAAAAAGCGATAAACGCTAAAAAAGATACATAAAAAAATATTTCTGACTGTCTATTCTTCTGATAGCAGGTGTTTAATCAAAGATCCCTGCTTTCTAGTCTTGCACAAGGACCAATCAGCATGGGTATGGGCTTTTAAATAAAGTGCGGCCGCAGGATTAATAACGATAACATTAGTTTGGCCAGAGAAAATTACCTAGGTCTGAGCTCCGCCCTGAGCGCCTGGGTACTGGACTTTCTGAGTGAAAGACCCCAGGCGGTCAGGGTGGGGGGTCAGACCTCCAACACCATCACCCTGAGCATCGGGTCCCCCCAGGGCTGTGTTCTAAGCCCCCTGCTGTACTCACTCTACACACACGACTGTGTGGCCAAGTTCAGCTCCAACTCCATAGTGAAGTTCGCAGAGGACACGGTGGTGGTGGGGCTGATCTCGGACAACGACGAGAAGGCCTACCGGGAGGAGGTTGAGGTACTGGAATGCTGGTGCCAGGACAACAGCCTGCTCCTGAACATTGGTAAAACCAAGGAGCTGATCGTGGATTATAGGAGAGGACAGCAGGAGACACACACACCACTGACGATTAACGGGGCTACCGTGGACAGGGTGAGCAGCTTTAAGTACCTGGGGGTCCACATCTCAGAGGATCTGACATGGTCAACACACATAGACACAGTAGTAAAGAAAGCGAAGCAGCGCCTCTACCACCTGAGACAGTTAAGGAAGTTCAGAGTATCGGGGAAGAGCGTACCACGGGTATTGCGCTACCTCCCCTGCAGGTTCTATACAACAAGAGGTGCAAATCCAGAGCCTGCAGAATAATGAAAGACCCCCACCACCCCAATAACAGCCTGTTCCAGCTGCTGAGGTCAGGCAGACGCCTGCGAACCCCAGCTACTAGGACGGAGAGGCTTAGGCTCAGCTTCTTCCCCCAGGCCATCAGAGCCTTGAACAATGAACATTGAGTGCCACAGAAACTGAACTATCCACACACAAGCACACACGAGCACACACACGACACGCACGCTGTGCACGCTCACACACTAGCAGCCACTTTAACACGAGCGGGCACACACTCATGCCGCACACACACACACTTATGGCCAAGAGGAAAGGCCACTTTAAATTAGTATAACAGGAACAGTGTATTGCACTACTAAAGCTACCTAGCATGTCCTATATGCTCTGTAAATACTATGTACAGATACCGAGATGTCACACCATGTTACCTGTTACCTGTTTATTGCACAATGTTGTTTTTTTATTGGATTCTATTATATGTTGTACCACTGTATTTTTATTGGATTCTATTATATGTTGTACCACTGTATTGCACATCGTCGCGGGCAAGACCACCCGCATTTCATTGTATACTTGTATGCCGTGACAATTAAAACTCTTGACTTGACTTGAAACAAATATACTAATTAAAAGTGTTGGACCTGCAAGATTTGTACTTTGTACTTTGTAGGTCTGCATTTTAAATGTAAGGAGTAAAAAGTATGTTAAAGTTAGAGGTTATATGTAGGATTGCAAGTAACTGTCTAACTGTACACAACTGTTTCCACTCACTGTACATAACTGTTTCCACTAGAGGGCGCTATAGGCGGAGCCGCTAATGCTACCGCCAGGTGGAGGGTATTTAAGGAGATGTCTCCTCCCCCTCTATCTCTTTCCCATCTACCTCTCACGGAGAGGAGACCTCATGTGCTGCTGTACTATGAACCAATGTAAATAATAAACCACGCCGATTAAGGGCTCAAGGTAGAAACCATGCCTCATGAGTATATTATTGTCCAATAGGCCAATTCTGTCAACGAAGTATTTTTTTTTCTCTGAAATGTAATTGAGTAAAAGTACAAGTATACAAACCTAATAATACTTGAGTACAAAGTACAAATCCCAAAAACAGTACTTAAGTATTGTAACGAAGTACAATTACTCAAGTACTTTACACCCCTGCTGGATGATGATGATGTATTTTGAATGTAATGCTATTCTAGTCATACTTTATGTAGGGGGATGACAGGCTAGTCATTTGTGGTTCAAGCCTGTTGTTTTTGTGTGGATTTGTCATTATTAATCTTCTCCTCCTGCAATGGTAAATGGTAGCAACATGAAATTTGACTCATTGATGAGAAGTTGTGTGCAAATGCTCTCCCCCAATTGGCCTGACGGGGGCGCTATAATTGAAGATTAAATATTATCTTTTACTTTGAAAGGTCATAACTTCTACACCATTTCCTCAACAACCCATACAGTCTGCCATATTGGATTTCCATCTTGCATTTCATGAAAATATTCTGCAACACTACTATCACCTACATCTAAGAAGGGAGATCCCCCCTTGAATGGCCCTTCTAAGGTTTCTCTCCTCCGCACTGCCTGTGGAGCATTTTTTCCCTGTTGTTAGGTTTTAGTGAGTTTTTCCTTACCTTCGCGTGGGGTATGTCTGGGAGTGTTTGCATTAATTTATTTATTTATTTGCATTTATTTTAAATTTGTTGGACCTTATGGTGTTCTTGTTTTGTTCTTGACTTATTGTTATGTTTCTTCTTGACTTGTTTAAAGAAGACGTGTCCGGCCCATGGGGACATTAACGTGTGTTGTCGGGCCTTACAAATACATTTGATTTGATTTGATGAAAAACACTTTTCTGACCCTCCTCCTACACCGTAGGTCCAATTGCTATCCAATTTGCCAAAGTTGCCTATGGCTTGTTGATATCCTTTTTACTTTCAAGCATATTGACCAATGAACTTCAAAAAGGTGTCGCTCATTACATAAATATATACACCAAAGTCAACAACTGTATAGTGCTCCGCATGCGGCGGCCGATTTTTGCCAGGCGACCGACTTTTTTTTTGAGCCGACCGACAGAATTGTATCGCCTCCATTGTTATGAATGAGAGAACCCACACGGCAGGAGATTTTGAAGCGACGGTCGCGCAGCTATTTCTGTCGCCTGGCTAAAAATCGCCTCGATCCTATTTTTTGAGGCGACGGCAAATAACATGACTTCTACAGTAGAAGTAGTACAGAAGTTCTACTGGTGTATCATTTGTACACCATTAATTTATCAATACATTCATTGATCAATAACCTATGTATTATTACCATGCTACTTATGTTCATTATTATTAACAGGAACAATTTAAATAAATAACGTTAGTTGGAGAAGCTATAGTGGCCGCTTGTCATTAACTAATAAATGAACAATGCGCCACAATGCACCTACTAGATGTTTTTATACTCGGGTAACAAAAGAAGTTGTGGATGTTGACAGAGTTTAATGTCCAGACTGCAGCTGATGTGGTTTATAAGGTTTATTGTCCAAAGAAAATGATGGTTGAGAACAGAACAGTTAGCGTCTTCAGTGAAAAAACATTCTCTCTCAGCTGCATAACAATACTTGTCCAATCGGTGGTAATGAACGTATTGTAGCGATCAGGCATGCAGTAATGTCAGGAAGAATGAGGAGAGGTTGTATTCGTATAGGTGGTTTAATTCCAGCTCAATATGGGTTTAGTTCCCTCGTAATGCACAACACAGCTACCTGCTTGTTAAAGTTATGTGATATATACGATTGCATGTAACTGTCTAACTGTTTCCACAAGAGGGCGCTATAGGCGGAGCTATTGACGCTGGCGCCAGGTAAGAGGGTATTTAAGGGATTGTTCCCTCCCTCTCTGTCTCTTCCCACCTACCTCCCACAGAGAGAAGGTCTCATGTACTGTGTACCAATGTGATAATAAACTACGCCGATTAAAGGCTGAAGTGAGAGGACCTTGTCGTCATGATAAGTTATTGTCGCCCCATAGCCAACATCTGTCAACAGGTTATGGGCCCAGATCACGCAGGGGCGAAATAATAAGGGTAGCAAGTTTAGCTGAAGTATAGGCTAGTTTAGCACCGGGAGCACCGCGTGGCTAAAGCTAAGCTAACGGGAACTAAAGCTACGCCTACCATCAAAAAGGGATGGCGACCAAAGGAAAGAGCAAATGGCCCTTGTTCAACGGAAGAGCAGAGGACTATGAGCTCTGGGAAGAGTGAATGTTGTGCTGCATGCACAGAGCGGAACTGAAGACAACGATCTTGACGGCCCCCACGGGAGAAGTAACGGCGGCCGCGCGAGCCCTGGACACCAAGCAAAATGCAGACGCATACTGTGAGTTAGCACCACTGCTAGACGACACAAGCTTGGGGCTGATATTCTGCGACACTAAGGACAAAGGCAGAGAGAGCCTGAAAGTGTTGAGAGAACATTATATCGGACGGGGAAGACCCCGAATCGTATCCCTCTACATAACACTAACCGCGCTGAAGAAGGCGCACACCGAGACTGTGATCGAATACGTCATCAGAGCTGAGCAGATCATTACGGCGCTTAAGAGTGCAGGAGAAGCACCAAGCGATGGACTAATGATGGCGATGGTTATGAGAGGACTACCGGAGCTGTACAAACCGTTCACACTACTGGTGACACACGGTTCAGCGGACATGTCGCTGGGAGAGTTCTAGGCCAAGTTGCGGAACTTTGAGGCCTCAGAAGACACACACCCAGTCGCCGCGAAGGCGGGAGAGAGGGTGCTGAAGGCCCGGGCGGCACAGAGAGAGAAGACCAGGCCCACGACGGAGCTGGCGTGTTGGCGATGCGGAGAAAAAGGGCATCGGAAAGATAACTGCACAAAGACTGTTTGGTGTAGCTTCTGCAAATCCACTGGGCACACAGACAAAGTGTGCAGAAAGAAACATGGCCAGATCGCTCGGTACGCGCATGGACAAGATGGCGGCTGTGGACAAGATGGCGACGACGGTGGACGTGAGACGAGTCGAGACGACGCCCGGAGAGTAGCGGGACGAGAGGACTTCATCTTCGGGGCGCAGACAGCGTACGTCACCCAGCCAACGGAGCAGCAGCAGGCCCAAAGGAAGGGACAGATCGTGGACACAGGTGCGTCGTCCCACATCATCAACGACGGGAATCGATTCAAGAACTTTGACAACACCTTCGAGCCGGAGAGACACAGCATGGAGCTGGCAGACGGGAAGCGCACTTACGGGTTGGCGCAAGGGAGAGGAGACGCACAGGTATGCCTCATAGACAGTGAGGGGCGCCGGTGTACAGTGACGTTAAAGAACGCTCTCTACATACCCTCGTTCCCACAATAACTATTCTCTGTAAAATCTGCTACTGCGAACGGTACCAAAGTGTTCTTCAATGAAGGTAAAGATGTTCTTGTAGAGACTGACGGTACGCGATTTAACATAGAGGTGTACAAGAGAATGTATTATCTACAAACAGAGTGTAATGACAACGACAAGTGTAATAATAATGATATGTGTAATGGGATTTACTGAAACTGCAAGCAGTGACAGAAGGCATGCACATTAAAGGTGAAAAGCATAGACCTGACAAAGAATGTGAAGTGTGCATAAAGGGGAAGTTCACTCAATCGAGAAACAGAAGTCCTACAGAAAAAGTGAAGGTACCACTTGCGCTAGTTAACACAGATCTAGCCAGTCCAGTAAGCAACGAGTCCATAGGTGGCTTTAGATATGTACAGTCTTTTACAGATGTGTGTACAGGGGCAGTGTTTGTTTACTTTCTCAAAGCAAAGAGTGACACACTGCAGCATGTGTAGATAAGGACCTGAAACATTCCCTGAAAGTCTCTACAAAGTTGCTACAAATGCAAAAAAATTGCATGGCTTATTTAACACATGTCAGACTATATATCAATCATTGTTTAATCATTACAAAACTCACAGGGCATGTTTTATTACATTGCTGAACCATGTGTGTGCACTTATTTTTCAATCCTAAAGATCCCTATTGGCTTGAACCCCAGGAATTGCCACTTGCTTGCAGGAATGTACCCCTAGATGTTTGATAAGATGTTTGATAAATACATACCCAGATGTACTTAAATTATTCTCTCACTCATGTCACTGGTACAATGACGGACTCCCTAAAAACCTGGTATCCAAAAGTGAACACAAACAACTATCTCCCAAATCCAAAAACTAGGGTGCTACATCTCTCATGTGTGATGTCATCAGGTATAAAGTCTGCTCCATTGACAATGATTTAGTCCACAAATTCAACCCCTATTCATTGTCAATGAAGCATCTCCAGATATCTCCTGATGGCATCACATGTTTGAGTCTTACTTCTCTGGTGTTTGGTCGTGTTCACAACTTTCATGTGCCATGGAAATAACCTGTTTGTAATTTGGGTGGTGTTCCCCTTTAACACTAAACGCAAACGCGTTGGACCTCATGCCCCGCCTTAAACAACCAATGGCATGGAGTCCCGGTACAGCACATAAAATTCCAATATAATTTCCCCACTGTGGAAGGAGAAAGAGAGAGGGAGTGAAAGAGGGAAACAGAGGCTGATATCAAAGGACTCCTCTGCTTTATCACGAGTTTGTCAATCCCTCCTCGGCTCGGCTTTGCCGGCCGACTTGTGTATGAACTCCTCGGAGGGACTTAGGCGTCTCACAGAGGCTCTCTGATACCTGTGGTTACTGTCTCCATGGGGACAGCAGGCATCTTTTATTCCAGCAACCAAAACTGAAATCCAATTATTTGCTGGGAGGAGGTCGCTTTTTCCTCTGGCACTCTCTCTATCGCTAATACGCTCGAAAACAAACAAAAAAACAGATTCATGTCACCCTTGAGTTTTATTCTGTCTACTCCTGTATAGCCTGCCTCTACGCAGGGGTCTCAAACTCCCAGGCCAATTGCGGCCCGCTGGATGATATTTTGTGGCCCCCTACTTAACATCAAAGTTTAGTGTTAGTGCAGCCCGTGCGCAACTTTTTGCCAAGTCATTACGCGAGTTGGACGTTTTATTTATTTGATCACTTATAGGCTACCATAGCTCAGGCTCATGACAGCAACATTAGTGACTTGGTTGAAACGTGATTCCAGAGTGATAACAAGTGGAAGGAAAATATATCCTGTCATCCTGTATGGCAGGCATCCTAAAAATTCTCAGCTATCTCCTCTGCTAGCAGTGCTCTGCATGTCCGACTGCACTGCTCCACTGTCTGTGTGTGTCTGCTTTGGTCCAATCACATTCAGTGTCCCGTCAGCATTTTTCCCCCCACCCACACTCTGCGAATCAGAGGCAGAGTAGGGCGTGTCTTCACGGAATGTCTCTCTAGTCTAAGTAGTCTAATCTGCAGGTACTGTAGCTTGTAGCCGAGGGGGAGGGATCGGAAGTCAACTGGCTTTCTGATTCTACCTCCCTGTTTTGAAGCCAAGAGTTGGTGGTAGCATTAAGAGTGAGATCAGCAGTCTTGATCTGCACCGTCTCTGAGAAATGAGGAGGGGGTGGCCAGGTCAATCCAGAAAACATTGACCCCCCTTCTCCCTGCTCCAAGTCAGAATTTGAACACCCGCAATGGAAACCAGTGGAAATTGATCCTGGTACGAAAAAGAGTGTCAAAGACTGCACACTGCACACAGTGAATGAAAATGGACTGAAAATAAAGATGTTTGGGTGACGATAATTATACATAGGAAAGAGATGTAGAAAAAGAATGTTGTTTTGATTTTTAGGATCCAAGTGTGGGATGCCGTATGTATTATATCCAATATGATTTAAAATGTTTTATTTTATCCAGGTAGTGGAAAGCAATAAGTAGAAGTTAGGATTTATGGTTAGCATATAATACTAGCTAATTAAGGATAGTTAATCTCTATCCAAGTGTGGACTGCAGTAGTATTTGGTAACCATAGATCTAAATTCTGCCTGAAACTTGTGTTCAAATAGATAAGAAGAAAGGATGTCTGTTACCTTGGGTTAAGGAATTTAGTAACTAATCAAAATCATGTGTTCTAGTCTTAATAGAAACAGTCAAAGTGGAACAATTGGCAATCAATATAGTTTAAACCTGATTTGACTAGGGTGACAGCTTAGAGAGTGTGTGTGTCTACAGAGACCTTGTGCTCACAACAGGAGGTAGATTTGCATACAACTGTTGGAATGTGAAGAGACAACAGGTTTCCTTACACAGAATCTTGTTTATACAGGATGTGGGCCAAGCAGCTAAAACAATGGCATGACCACATCACAGGAAGCCGTTATCTCATGCCCCAAGGCCTAACAGGCGGCCAGGTCAACTGGTCTGATTACGACATGTGGAGACAGCTGCCGTAGGAGGGATTAGGATTCAGTAACATCAAGTACACTTTCAAATGTCTGTTTCTATACCTAAATTAGCTTAAAATGAACTGCAAATGATCCTGTTATATTGTGGTAACAATTCTGAATCTAATGATATGAAATATGCCATGTTTATGAATAAGAATCACAGAGTTTGAAATTAAGCCACTTCTGGACTTCATTGGAAAAATACTTAACGTGCTGAATAATAACGGTATAAAATAGATATTGATTTAAGTTAAAAGAATATGATTAGGATACTATATAAGTGGAATTAATGATAAAAGACTGTGATTCTGGTCAAGTATAAAGCTGTTTTGAGTAGAAAATGGTATCTATGTGTTCATCTGGTTATCCCCGATTCAAAAATACACATCTTGAATTGTGAAACAGAACTGTAAAGTAAATTCAGACAGTAAAACTATTCTTTGATTGGAAACAAAGTGGGCTCCAGGGGACGGCCCTTCTTTCGAATTCAAACTCAGGGGGCCCGTGATTGGAGGAGAGCATCTGCTTGGCGTCGCTCCTGTGACATCACGCGGACGCTCCCGGCTGAGTGATGAAAAGGGGGTGATGGGACTGTAAGGACACTCTGAAACGGAACAACACAGGACCACACCCACCTTTTCACACAGAGGATGGCGCGAGCAGAGGAGAACACGGAAAAGAGCTTTTGGAGGGAGAAAATACTTTCTTTGTTTGTCAGCCAGACAACAGAGAACAAAGACAATTCAACAACTATCATACTTTAATCTGCTTTATTAGTAGGGCAAGCGGCATAGTGCTTCGGTACCTTAAAGCCAATAGCGTTCTTTGTTTTAATTGAACCAGAACCATTGTAATTACACTTTTAACTTTGAATTACGCGCCCGACGCATATAATACCAGACGTGTTTCTATTCGGGGCCGGGTAACATAAGTTGTGGATGTCGGCTGAACCGAACGCAAGGGGTCCACATTGTTCAAAAGAAAATAATGATTGAAAACATAACAGCCCGCGGTGGCCCTCTATCGCCCCCGGTGCCGGCAGGTCCAGGAACATGTTTCGATCGAGCGCACGTCGCTCCAATATAAGAGGCGGCGCGTCCCAGTATTGGATCAATCTGAACATGTTCTATTCCAATATGTGCGTCCTCATCAATGCAGTCCTGTGTGAATTATGTGTGGTCCCGCAACGTTACACAGCAAGCGGCACAGTAATAGTCTGCGTGCCGCAGACCGACCAAAGAAATAATTTAAAAAAAATACGCTCCCCTGGAGTATGGTTCGCAGTCCGCACACTGTGTGCATGTAACTATAATAATAATAATATATAATGCAGGACCTCTTTAATCGGCACACAACGAACTGGACCTTGAGTCCGGAATTAAAGCCATTTTCATATAACGGAAAAGGACAGTCTTGAGATATATCTTATTCGATCACACAGGAAGGTTACGTTTGTCAGAGCCAAACTAATGAACGATGAAAACGATACCCGGACGTATCGCCCCATTAGGCATACTATATATGATGGTCTCCTTGACTTGCATCTATCAATAACAATGTTTATTCATGCATCAGGCATGTGTAATACGCAAAAAACCTGATATAGGACGCAGCGGCGGGAAGCAGAAAACGCACGTATAGCCGTGAAGCCATGACGGGCCGCACTCAGACACTCGCAGGTTTGCATTGAAAGCGCAGGGAGGAAGGCACATCTACATTGGAATAGCTGTAATGCATAGTCCATATGTGTCTTTAAATATTCCCAGCTCCCGTGTTCCACTGTCCATCCTGCATGTATAACCAGCCACCATATATCCAGTTAGAATATCAGAACTCATCACAGAATGACGATCAGTGCGGCTGTACCCCGCAACATGGCTAATTCGCACTAGAAAAGATAAAGATTGCTGGTTCAACAGCATCTACTATAAGTGTGGTAACAACGCAGATATTGAGTGTATAACATTTCTGTGAATATGCGCGTGGTGCACGCCTAGATCCAACCAAAACGAAAACGATTGCTTCCAGCCCATGAGTTGTGCGTCCGTAGCATATAATAATAATATAATACCCGCTCCCACAACTGCTTATATAGCATAACATAATAATATAATATAATACCCGCCTATCTTTAATGAACTAGATACATCCATCTAATTGTCAACGCATAGTCAGGAACTGCAATGCCAAGAGGGTTCAACAGATTCCGGTTCCACAGACCTCCCCTCCCTCGTGCGGCCACAACGAGGGATTCAAAAGTCCGTGAAGCCCAGACCCCTCCTCGCAGAGCAGCACAACCATGGAATATGAACGATATATGCTTTAACAACAATAGGTTGGCCCCCCTACCACCAGTATATTCATTTTAATATAACGATAATGGTCACCTTACCAAGAACAGTTATAGCAATGTATATATAATACACCATTCATTACTATAGCACTCTACACACACCGTTCTCCGACGGCGAGGCCTGGAGCCCGCATCATACAATATCTGACAAATATACACCATGGCAAGGAAACAGCTAACGACCTATGGATATAGCCTTCAAGACATAATAAATATTCCACACATTTGGACATATAACAACACTTAGAATTTAAGAAGCCTGTATAATACAATACACAACACTGAAATACGGGAATAAAATATCGGTATAACGTGACTCACCACCTAACCACATCCAACATGGGTATATCGTAACTCATAACCTAATCAATCGACTAAGCTTATTTCGCAGACTAGGATTGCAGTTGGCTGACGCGATTAAGAGACAAAATCAGGACTAATTAAGGCTGATCAACCTTAACCGTAACCCGTTCGTAATTCTCACGCACTTCAGACCTACAATCCTATGGTTTGTCTACTTTAATAACTCTGGCTAGGGTCTAAGTCCCTGTACATTACAGCCAGGCCTCCCCGAGGTCCTAGGGTTATACCCTATCACTTAAATAGTGGTATTTCTACCTGTGGCTCTCAATGGTCTCTAACTACACACCCTCAAGACCCCTACGCTCTGCATCTTCTGGCCGCCTCAGACCTACTCCTATCCAAGCTCCGGGAGGGTCATCAAAGAGAAGTCGCCTATTCTCAGTCCTTGCCCCACAATGGTGGAATGAACTACCCACCCCAGTTAGGATAGCCGAATCACGTCCAATCTTTCGCCGTCGACTAAAGACGCACTTCTTCAACCATTATCTGAATTAAAAAATAATTAAAAAATCTAACCCTAACTAACCGTACTGTCATGCACTTGTCCTAATAAACTAACCTACACTGTAGCACTCAACACTTTGATGAACATTGTTGCTCAGCTGATAGAGTTGTGCCCTTCCTGATGGCTTGTCTTATAAAACTTGTAAGCCGCTTTGGATAAAAGCGTCAGCTAAATGACTAAATGTAAATGTAAATGTAAACTTAAATAAACGACCCTAACTTAAATAAATGGGTCACTCTAACTTGGTGTAGAAAAAAGACAGAGAGATAAAGAGAAAGGTGTGAGTGGAAAAAAAATTAAGTAAAAAAGTTCTAGTATAGATTGCACCTTGCAAATATTCATTTCAACAACACAATTCAATGGGTTTACTTATATTTTTAGCAACTTATTCACAAGACAATAATGAGAATGTATCCACTCATAACGGCTGTTTTAACTATGCAGATTTCGACTTAACGTTTTTCTGCTTACCTTTTTTTGAAAGTGGATCCTCTGAGTGGATGTTCAGTCATTATTGTCCGCAAACAGGTTGGTCAGTCTGAATGAATGCCCACCCAGGGAAAGCCAAATTGTCACGTTTTAGACTCAAACGTGAAAGTTGTAAAAGATACTTAAAGATATAAGAGATGAAACACTTTTGAAGGTATTTATTATAAAAAGTTTAACAAGCAATGTAATATAAAAGTGAATAAGCAAAGTATTTATACAAGGTGAATATAGCAAGGTACAATTGAGATTGTTACAACCGGCCGGTCGAGTATATAAAAGAAAGGAAAAAACAGTCTAGTCCTTTGTGGGTCCGTCCAGTCTAGTCAAAGCAGAGAAGTAAAATAAGTGAAGTCCTGTGGTTTCTCTGTCAGGGTGTTTTTATTGGCCCCCTAGTCCAGTGTGTGTACGTGGTGTCTCTCCTGAGTGCACGTTCTGTGTCTGTGTCTATTGGTCAGCCTGTATGTCCGCCGTGCATGAGTGCGTGGAACGCACATTTACGTGCAAGTTTGTGCGTGTGTGTCTCTATGATAACGATCTGTGATTAATGGAGACTGGAATATGTGACCAGTGTTTGACCTGGTCGTATATTAGTTGGCTTGTGGCATTATGTCATAATGAGTTGCACTGTGTGCGTGTTGAGAGCGAGGGTGTATGTATGTGTGTGTGTGTGTGTGTGTGTGTGTGTGTGTGTGTGTGTGTGTGTGTGTGTGTGTGTGTGTGTGTGTGTGTGTAGGTTTGTGTGTGTGTGTGCTTTGAGGGTGTGGATGTGTGTGTGTGTGAGCTTGTCCTATGTGTAAGTGTGTGTGTATCTGGTTTGTGTGTGAGAAGGACGGAACCATGCACCAGGGGTCAGCTGCAGGTCACTGATCTGTGAGTGGCCCTCTGGCTGAGAGAGAGACGTAAACAAGCTTTATATAGTGTGGTGATGGGAGAATGTCTCTGCTTATAAAATTACATGATACGTGTCATATTTCATCATACAACTTCTCCTTCATTTCTCCTGCTTAGCTGCCGTCGAACAAGACCAGAGTTATGGTCTTTTGAAAGTACCAGGGTTTTTAGGACGGGCAATTCACAACGCAGAGTATTGGTTCTGATGTCATCAGAACAGAACATAGACCCTAGGTGACTTCACTAGTTTCGCCAGCAGGCAGCTAGTAGAAAAATATGGCTTGTTCAAAGATGGCCAGTAAAAGAAAAGTCGACAGTGAAAATCACTGCAATTCAAAGGTGAATGGACTCCCTCCAACCAGCACCAAACCAATGTGCCTAATATGCCAAGAAACGGTAGCTCTTGTGAAGAGTGGCAATTTGAAACACCACTACGGAACAAAACACAGTTATTTTGATGCAACCTTTCCTCAAAATTCAGCGCTAATAACCACAAAAATAAATGGAATGAAATCATCATATCAAGCTGCAAGCAGAATTATTGTTAAATATATCTCACAACGAGAAAAAGCAACCAAGTCCTCACTCAGTGGCATGGGTGTTGGCTAAACACAAGAAGCCATTCTCTGATGCATAAATAATAAAAAATAATGTATGACTGAGGTGATGGAGACCATGTTTGAAGGCAAACAAAAGCAAATCCCCCTCAGATAGCACAGCAACCAGAATAACTGAAATACTGGCTGGTGATTTGATTAAACAGCTTTGTGATAGAATAAAAAAGAAAAACGCACAGTGCATTTCCATAGCTGTGGATGAGTCCACTGACACCACTGAGAATGCTCAGTTACTGGTGTTTGTGAGGTTTTATGATGAGGCAAATGGGTAGTTTGTTGAAGATGTATTGCGCCTGACAAACCTCATAGGACACACAAGGGCAGTGGCGGCCGCTGGGTACTTCGCCACTAGGGGCGCTATACCAAATATTTTGTACAGTACAGTACTGTACCACGCAAGACTCATGGCAAGACGTGAGCGATTCGACTCACGCTCACGGCAATGAATCGGCTCTTATGAACGAGTCGCTCAGCTGTTACTACAACAACACACAACCAGTCAAATAAAGTATAGTCTAGACTCTAATTCACAACTTGAAACACAATATAAATAGAAAAGTTAGAAACAAAACTCACCCGTCTCCAAACACAGGCAGATCTCTCCCTCTCTCCTTCTCTCTCTCACACACAGCGCGACGTGGAATCGATTCGTTACACAATCAGACCTATTATATACCAAGAATAACTTCAGTATGAGTACAGGTGTAGTATCCGAAACTTGTTGATGCCGTAAGCTTCAGACGCTCTCAGTCTTTGAATCCTCCCGTTCCATATCCACGCACAAGTAAAGCACCGACCACGAAGTAGTATCAACTATTTAATGTCCAACTCGGGTTTACACGTTCTTGTTTCCTAATTATATATAGAGCAGCAAGATTAACAAAGTTTATCCAGAGAGAGGTCTAAAAACTGTCTGGCTCCACTCTCTCATCACTTGGCCTGAACACCGGTAAAATCTGCGTTGTTTTCTTTCTAAACCAAAAGCTGTCACCTTGCCGCAGCTGACAGTAATCAATGACATCACCGTTATCCTGTCAAACTAAAAGTCCCTCGGCCTATCAGCCAAATATCCTGTAAGAAACAAACTAACAACAAAGAAAACATTTTAACTTCTATAATAATAATATCCATCTATTTATCCTATGAAATACAAGGCAAAAATGCTTTTCTATTAACTGCTATTAACTGAAATTACTCTTAATTACCAGACTAGGCATTTAGGCACCTACATTACCGGCCCCTAATTGTTATCAACAGCCTTGAAACAATTACCCAAAAATATAAACTTAAGGCGTCTAAATGTCATTTAACTTAAACATCACAATCTAAAGTCTCAAAATTAAACTAGACTGAAGAAGTGAAGCTCTTGATCTTCGCTCTGCCCATGACGGAGACTTGACTTCGGTTCATCATCTTTTTCTCCCCACCCGAGGTGAGGCTTTGCCTTCGGAATAAAGTTCATCAAAAGTCCTCAGACTCGTGAAGAAGGACGAGCTTGGTTATTGGGCGACGAAGCTCGTTGGTCTTGGTCTTGACTGTCACTTGGCGAACAAAACCTCTCTTGTCAGGAAAGGTCTCCACGATCCTCCCAAGTGGCCATGAATTTCTGGGCGAAGTATCATCCACGATCAGCACCACGTCACCTTTACTGAAGTTTCTTCTAGGTGTGGACCACCTTTGTCGTTCTTGGAGCTGGGTGAGGTACTCCTTGCACCAGCGTTTCCAAAAAACGTCTGTGATGTACTGAACTTGTCGCCATCTGCGTCTAGCGTACTGATCGTCTTTATTGAATACTCCGGGTGGTAGTTGGGGCTTGACCTTGAGTAGCAACAAGTGGTTGGGCGTTAAAGCCTCCAGGTCGTTGAGATCCGTCGATGCCTTTGTGATGGGTCTGCCGTTTATGATGGCTTCGGCTTCACACAACAGAGTGTGAAGCCCCTCCTCATCCAAGGTTTGTTCCTTCACTGTTGTATTTAGAACTTTCCGCACGGAACGGATCATCCTTTCCCAGCTCCCTCCGTGATGAGAGCCTGCTGGCGGGTTGAAGTGCCATTGGATACCTTTCTGCTGCAAGGTTTTCTCTATCTCGTTGGTATTCCACGTCTTCAACGCTTTCTTTAACTCAGTGTCAGCTGACCTGAGGTTGGTTCCATTATCCGAGTACATCTCTCTTACTTGTCCTCTTCTCGCAAGGAATCTCCTGATTGCGTTCAGGCATGCATCTGTGTCGAGTGAAGATGCTACCTCTAGATGCACGGCTCGTATAGCGAGACACGTAAAGATGACTCCGTATCTTTTTGCCTCCCCTCTTCCTCTTTTCACTAGGAATGGGCCGAAGTAATCAACGCCGACTCTTGTAAAGGGGGGGTCGTCTGGCAGGACCCTGCAGGTAGGTAGGTCTGCCATGAGTTGCTGTCCAGTTGTTCCATGTAGCCTTTTGCAGGTGACGCACTTATGCAAAAAACGTCTGATGGCTCCATTTGCTCCAGGTATCCAGAACCTTTGACGCAGCTGAGCCAACATGTGATTTCTTCCTGCGTGAGCTGTGTTGTCGTGAATATGTCTCAGCACAAGCCTTGTGATGTGCGAGTCTTTGGGCAAGATTACTTGCTGCTTGGCTTCGTCAGGCATTGCCGCTCGGCTCAGCCTTCCTCCTACTTTCATGATTCCATCCTCCAGTATTGGATTCAACTTGAAGAGTGAGCTACTTTTCTTCACCCTTCCTTGTTCCACTAGCATTGTCAAATCTTCTTTGAAGGTTCGTTTCTGGGTGTGCTTGACAATTTCTTTTTCTGCCACGGCTAGATCTTTGCAGGTGAGGCCTGTTCCTTGGAAAGCCTTTTTGAACCGGCTCACTTTGCTTTTTCCATCTGGTGCCTTTCTCTCTTCTTTCAGCTCTTTAAGCAGGACCTTCAGCTTCAGAAACCAGGCAACAGCGCGTTTAAGCCTTGTCCAGGATGAGAAATGGTTCATCAACTGTCCTGTTGCGTCTTTCGGCTCTTCCGCCTGAATGACATGCACTTGAGCTACTCCTTTGATCTCCAGATCATCGACGTCCAGCATTCCAGGATCTGGGTTCTTGGGCCACTGGTCTTGTGAACAGTGCAGGAAACTTGGTCCCGACAGCCAGCTTTGTTCCTTCAGGAATGCGTCGACAGTCTGTCCTCTTGAGACGAGATCTGCGGGGTTCACAGTGGTATTGACATACCTCCACTGTGAGGTCTGAGAATGCTCCAGGATAGCTATGACTCTATTAGTCACAAATGTCTTGAATCTTGTGCTTTCGCTGTTCAAGTACTTCAGCACAGCGGTGCTGTCGGTCCAAAAGATAGAATCTTGCAGCTCGAGTTCGAGCTCTTTCTTGAGAAACTTGTCCATCTTGACGGCAGCTACGGCCGCGGTCAACTCCATCCTTGGTATGGTTGGAGACTTTAAGGGTGCGACCCTCGCCTTTGCCATCATCAGGGCAGTTTGAACTATGCCAGTCGCGTTGCGCAGTAGCAGGTAGCTTGTTGTTCCATAAGCCTCTAGACTTGC
This sequence comes from Notolepis coatsorum, assembly GCF_963971535.1. Classification (NCBI taxonomy): domain Eukaryota; kingdom Metazoa; phylum Chordata; class Actinopteri; order Aulopiformes; family Paralepididae; genus Notolepis; species Notolepis coatsorum. The sequence goes on along the minus strand of NC_140177.1, from coordinate 83,340,994 downwards.
GTCGGCGAAGTGGTGGAGCTGTGCGGAGACTGGAGCTCCAAACTGCTTCGTCTTGATGCATCTGTCCACTCCGAAGTTCTCAAGCCTTTGCAGTCCTGAGATCCATTTTTCCCATGTCTGGATGACGTTATCTGGTAGCTCCTCGTCCCAGCCATACTTCTGCCTGCAGATATCCTGTAGGAGTATCTTGGCGGGCAGCACCACTGGAGCGAGAAACCCCAAAGGGTCGAAGATAGAGCTGACGAGGGAAAGCAGGCCTCTCCTAGTGTGCGGGCGATCTTTGAGGTTGATCTTGAACCTGAACTGGTCTGATTCGGCGCACCACTGGATCCCCAATGCTCTCTCCACCGGCAGGTTGTCTTCGTCTAAGTCCAGGTCTTGAAACCCTTGGGCTCTTTCTTCTTCGGGGATCGAGTTGAGCAACATTCGGCTATTGCTCGACCATTTCGTCAAGCGAAATCCACCTTTTGCCAACATCTTTCGTAAGCCAGCACAAAGAGTGATGGCTGTCTCTTCGTCGGCGGTCGACTTAAGACAGTCGTCGACGTAAAAGTTCTTCTTGACTGTTTTGGCTGCTTCAGGGCCAAACTCTTCCTCGTGATCCGTTGCACATTTCTGCAGTGCAAACGTTGCAACACTTGGCGATGATGTTGCACCAAAGATGTGGACTAACATCTTGTGTTCGACGAGTTTCTTTTCGTAGTTCCCTTCAGGCCACCAGAGGAATCTGAAGAGGTCGGTGTCTTCATCGCTGACTCTGACCTGGTGGAACATAGCCTCCACGTCGGCCATGACCGCCACGGTCTCTTGTCTGAACCTTGTCAGGACCCCTATTAGGTAGCTTGTCAGGTCCGGTCCCTGCAGAAGCTGCTGGTTCAGTGATGTTCCTTGAAAGCTTGCTCCGCAGTCGAAGACGACACGTAGATTCTTTTTAACTGGATGTCTGACTCCGTGGTGAGGCAGATACCACTTTCTTCCTTTTGCTGACTCCTGATCAGCGTTGTCGAGTCTCACAGCGTAGCCCTTCTTGAGGATATTATCCATGTACGCAGCGCACGTTGTTCGGCAACTGATCTGCTGTTGGGCAAGCACAGTGTTTTGTTCTTGACTGGCAGGCAAACACTGTAATGTCCATCCACAAGTTTTGAGGATCGTGACACCATATTCATGAACTGGTGATCGTCCTTTGACATCTCGATGTCTTCATCTTGTCCGGCGTCCGGAAAGTCTACTTTGAACTGCTGCTGCCAAAGCTCGTCTAGCCTGGCGACTGAGATCCGATTTGCGGTCACTGCTGTCCGCTTGCTCTTCTGGCTTGCGTCACTTCCGCCTTTGAGCGGTCCATTAACTGTCCAGCCTAGGATCGTTCTGACGGCATATGGTCCTTTGTGCACGCTGCTCACCACTTGGAGCGGCTCCATTGCCTTCGGGACGTTTGCTCCTATGAGCAATCCAACCTGAGCTTGGATAGTGGGAAGCTTCACCTCCTTTAGGTGAGGCCATCGGCTGACATCCTCTTGCCGGGGAATGTTCTCCTTGGAGACGGGAATGGTTTTCCGAGAAAACACCTCTGGAAGCTCGATGAATTGTTTTCCATCCAGGCTGCTTATTTCCAGTCCATTCACAATATTTGTGTCCACAACAGATTCTGATCCCATTGTTCGCAGCAAGATGCTTGCTTTGCGTCCATCCATGTTCAGTTGTGAGATCAGCGACTCTGAGGCAAAAGTAGCTGAGCTACCCGGGTCCAGAAACGCGTACGTCGTTACTTCCTTGGTTCCCTTCTGTGCCTTGACGCGCACTGGAATAATCGAGAGAGCGCAATCTTCCTTTCCGGCCCCAGTGACACCGAAGGCCTCCATCATTTGTACAAGAGCACTTGTCACTTCTTGTTCCGTTGACTTCGCTTCCTCTTGAGAGTCTTTAGAGCGATCTTTAAAGTTGTAGTGAAGCAGTGTGGGGTGTTGTCGAGAGCATTCTTGACACTGCACTTTGTCTGTGCAGCTGTTACTCATGTGACCATGTTTCAAACACGCAAAACATAGACCTTTGCCTTTTAGAAAGTCGATCTTCTCTTTGTGTGGTTTGCTCTTGAGTTTTCTACAAACTGTAAGGGTATGCTGCTCTCCGTTGCAATAGCCACAGGGCTTGCTGTTTGCGTCCACTGCAGCGGTTGGAGTCTTTGATGTTGCACGTTCGTCGCTCTCCTTCATGCCTCTAGTCATTTCAGCCTTGGGGGAGTCAACTGCTGTAGCGTACACCTTTTGTGACTTATGTGTCCTTGTCTTGTATTCTTTTGTTCTCTGTTGACTTGGTTCTTTTGTGGCTGTAGTGTTGTCCTTTATGTTTCCGTAGAGCGGGTGTAGAGCGTATCTAACTTGCTTGTTGACGAAGTCTACGAAATCCTTGAACCTTGCCCTTTTGTTGGTTCTTTCTTGTAAGTCGCAGGCGTGTCTTCTCCAAGATTCTCTGAGTCTGTACGGTAGTTTATTAGCCAGCGCTCTTATGTTGGATGCGTTTTCCAAGTCCTCCATGTAGCTTATATCCGTCATTGTGTTGGAGCAGCCTGTGAGGTACAATGCAAATGACTGCAATGCTGCACCGTCTTCAGGCTTGATTGTCTGCCACTCCAGAGCCTCTTTGATGTAGGCTTCCGCTATCTTGAAGTCATCGCCGAAGAACTGTTTCAGCATTTGTTTAGCTTTGGTATAGCCTGCAGTAGGCTCCATGTGAATGCAGCTTTTGACCAGCTCATGTGGTTGTCCACTTGTGTACTGCAACAGAAACTGTAGACGGTCACGATTGTCACTGGTGCGGTCTTCAACTCCATGTTCCATAGATCTGATGAATGTCTTGTATTCTAGAGGATCACCAGTGAATGTTGGAATGGTGAGCTCAGGAAGTAATGAAGCTTTGTGATTCTTCACGAGGTATTCTGTGACATTCGCCTGTTGGGAGATAGCCTTGCTTAGGCTATGAAGCTCCCATCCTTCTTTGAATTCCCTTTTTGTTGCTTTTAATATGTTGGTCGTTAGTGGTGCTGCTGGAAGCTGCACGTCCTGTGGTGTACTGGGGGGAGGTGGTGAGGCACGCTGATATAGCGGTTGGAAGTTCCTCTCTTCTCTTTCGTCTGTCTTTTCAATGTTTAAGACAGTCCTGTCATTTGATGTAGTACATTCATAATTTTCCAGAACTCCCATTTTTGCATCTGACTCAGCGAGAGCGGTCTTCATTGCATGTATTTCTAGCTTTCTTTTTTGTTCTGCTTCAAACCTCACTTCCTCAGCTTGTAGTTGAGCCTCCTTGCATCGTTTTTGTGCTAACCAGTCTGCTTCTTCCTGCTCAAGAGCTAACCTTTCATTTAAAGCGGTGGCCTTTACTTGTAGAGCCGCTCGCTCCATCTGTGCAGTCAGTCTGATTGTATTTGTTGAGCGAGAGCCTGATGAGCATCTACTTGTTACTGTTCCAGACTTAGATTTGGTATCCATAGGTTTTTCCTGATTGTTACCATCTTCAGCCGGTTCAGAACGTTTTGTGACCTCTTTCATCCATTCCTCACATTTCCAGAAGAATAAATTCAGTGATTCAATTTTAGGCTCAAAATTCTTCTGATCAGCTTCATATTCTTCCTCTGACACAAAACGACCCAGTTCAGTGTTGACTTGTATTAGCTCTTGTTGCAAATTACTGAAATCAACACGCATTTTGTTATTGACAATGCTGATGTTTGCATCATCTTCCTTTAATGTCAATATTTCTTTCATCATGTTATTTAGCGTTGATAATTTGTGTTTGCGTGCCTTTTCACGTTTAGCAGCTTGCTCCTGCATGGCTTTCTCCGTCAATTTTACTATCCTTTTGCCACCGACTTCAATTCCTTCCATATTGATACAGTTATTGAATCACCGGTCGGCAGTCGCTTTCCACAATTAGTAAAATGTCAGTCACCTGGGGAGAGCGCGCAAGCCAGACGCGCGTTTAATTACTTTTACTTTCAATCCAGACCGCAAGCTGTTAGTGTTATGCTTTTTTTTGTTCATTGATCATATTCTGTAACGTTAGTTATAGCTCCAATGGGATACGCCACTTTCGGGCAAATTATACAAGATACAGCATAGTACAGCTTACTGTTTGACGTCTTCTTTCAGGCAAATCATACAAGATACATCTTACTTGTTGACGACTTCTTTTTTTCTTTCGTTCCGCGAAAAGTTCCTTTTTCCAGTCAGGCCTGTCCAAATCCAAGTTCCGTTTTTAATGAGCTAGTTTTTAGACAAATGTAGTATCCGAAACTTGTTGATGCCGTAAGCTTCAGACGCTCTCAGTCTTTGAATCCTCCCGTTCCATATCCACGCACAAGTAAAGCACCGACCACGAAGTAGTATCAACTATTTAATGTCCAACTCGGGTTTACACGTTCTTGTTTCCTAATTATATATAGAGCAGCGAGATTAACAAAGTTTATCCAGAGAGAGGTCTAAAAACTGTCTGGCTCCACTCTCTCATCACTTGGCCTGAACACCGGTAAAATCTGCGTTGTTTTCTTTCTAAACCAAAAGCTGTCACCTTGCCGCAGCTGACAGTAATCAATGACATCACCGTTATCCTGTCAAACTAAAAGTCCCTCGGCCTATCAGCCAAATATCCTGTAAGAAACAAACTAACAACAAAGAAAACATTTTAACTTCTATAATAATAATATCCATCTATTTATCCTATGAAATACAAGGCAAAAATGCTTTTCTATTAACTGCTATTAACTGAAATTACTCTTAATTACCAGACTAGGCATTTAGGCACCTACAACAGGGCTGTACACATATTTTGCATATTGTTAAACGAGCCAAGGCTAGCTATTAAACTATCGATATGAATCGAAAATCTGGGACCCTGATGTAAACAAGACAAACGTCTTTCTCTGGTCTGCATCCCCTTAACAATTGTGTGTATTGAGCCGTACTGTATTGTACCCATTCTGCAATCTGTTAATAAAGTTCTCATTCATTCATTCATTCAAACATAGACGATATTGAACAAGCCATAATCCACGTATTTTCAATCCGAGAGAGCTGCAGTAGTTAAATCAATGAGCCATCGACATAGTCAGTGTGCGGTAACGTTATTATTGCATCCAAGATTGATACACGGCTGGCTAGGCAGTTGGTAGTCATAGTCTTGTGTTATAAAATAAATAATCAGCAATGTCTCGCTTCATGAATGGCCAGCACAGCAGTAGCCTAACAGTACTGCTCCTAAAAAAAACTATTTACAAACGTTAACGTTAAGCAGAGAGAGAGAGAGAGAGAGAGAGAGAGAGAGAGAGAGAGAGAGAGAGAGAGAGAGAGAGAGAGAGAGAGAGAGAGAGAGAGAGAGACTCACTGTTTAGTTGAAACGTCCAGGGCAGGAGAGCTTGATAAACGTGTATAATCCGCCATATAGCTTGTTAGCCAAGTGTTAGCTCAGCTGAGCTCGTCGACGTTAGCACAACACTCAACAAGTACATTCCTTTGTCCATTTCCGCTCGAACAGACTGCAAACTACCTGGCGTTCTATCGCCATGCTCTAAGACAAACTCTAACCTTAACCAACTTTGAAAGAGTGCCTAAGCTTAACAGTCTAAAGAACTTGCAGTCACGGCACGGCACGCTCTAAGACAAACAGCTGCATGCATCTCACAACAACACAACTATCTCCACCGACCAACCTAGGACCAACCTAGGAACCAAGCTAGAAGCTAGAATTGGAACATTAGAAATTGGATTCGGCCAATCAGAGATCGTCTCTGTGAAATTCTGCCATGGAAAAAAATACTGGCGTCGGCCAATCAGAGAGCGTCTCCGCGAAATGCGGCTATGGAAATTCTTCACGGAAGTTCACGCTGCTGGCTAGACCGCTTCAAATCGCGCTCGGATTCCAACATAATAGTCATATTTCAACGCACAACGCCGTATGCACTGATTGGCTGTGACGGAGACAGCGATCAAACCGCGACGCGCACTCAGAGCGCTATCGCGTATAGCCCCCGAGAAATACGAAAAAATAAAAAAAATAAAAAAAACGTGATGTCACTTCCTGCTCTGGAAAACGATGTTTTTTTAATTTAGATAATAACGTTATATTGTGCATTGGAAATACAAACATACTTAAAATGAGTAAATATTATTAATTTTAAACATGTTTATATTATTTATAGGGCTATAAAACACAAAAACGAAAAAGTTTTATTGTCTTCTTCTCTGATTTAACAGCAGCTGGCCAGCAGGTGGGTCGGCGCCCTAGCGCCTCTAGTGGTAGAGCCGCCACTGCACAAGGGGGAAAGACATAGGAGGAAGTGCTGCCAAGTCTCTGGCAGCAAGGAGTAGGTAAGAGAAGCCATATGTAAGTAAGTAAGTAAGTATTTATAAAGCACCTTTCATACATGTCATGTAGCTCAAAGTGCTGTACACAAATATAGGCATATATAACGATAAAAGCAATAAAGTCACAGTGATCAGTTAAGATCAATGTTTAAAAAATATATATAATAATAATAATAATAATAATAATAATAATAATAATAATAATAATAATAATAATAATAATAATAATAATAATAATAATAATAATAATAATAATAATAATAATAATAATAATAATAATAATAATAATAATAATAATAATAATAATAATAATAATAATAATAACGTAAAAATGAAAATAACATACCAGTTTGGGAGAACAGGTCCGCACAAACATGTCCGCTCAGTAGCAACCGGAAGTGCACTAAACCAATGCACTTGTACGGTAGGTAGCAATGTTTAGCTCTTATAACGCTAGTGTAGTTACGTTTTTATCAGTGGTCATAGTTGGGTCCACAGTGCTTTTCCAAGTCCCATGGATCCATCAGTGGCCGTGTATTGTGTGCGTATGTACCCGTTCCCTCATGTGGTCAGTGGCCAGAGTTGGGTCCACAGGACTTATCCAAGCCCCATGGACCCATCAGTGGCCGCGTATTGTGTGCGTATGTACCCGTTCCCTCATCTAAAGAGTTGGGTCCACAAGACTTTTCCAAGCCTTACGGATCCATCAGTGGTCGTGTATTGTGTGCGTATGTACCCGTTCCTTCATCTAAAAAGTTGGGTCCACAAGGCTTATCCTAGCCTCATGGATCCATCAGGTTTTTCCAAGCCATAACTATTTGTAAGCTAGACTGTATAGGTACGTTTTAAATTTTCCTTTAAAAATGTGTATGGAGCTGGCGTTTCTGATGTGTGTTGGTAGTGTGTTCCATAGTTTTGGGGCATAGTTGGCAAATGCCATACTTCCTATCCTCTTTTGGTTTCTGGGCGTGTCTAGTAAACCTGTAGTGGATGACCGTAGCGTTCTTGAGGGCAGATAACTAACTAGGGAATTTGCTATGTATTTTGGGCCTTGCTCATTAAGAGCTTTATATGTTAGGAAAAGGACCTTAAAATCAATTCTATGAGTTATTGGAAGCCAGTGCAGAGTGGCTAGGACTGGAGTGATATGTTCTCTTCTCCTTGTATGAGTTAGTAATCGAGCTGCAGAGTTTTGGATAAGCTGAAGCTTCCCAATGGTTGCTTTGGGAAGACCAGTGAACAGTGCATTACAATAGTCAAGCCGACTTGATACAAAAGCATGAATAAGTTTCTCTGCATCCTTTTTATTTACGAAAGGTCTTACTTTCGCTATGTTTCTTAGGTGGAAGAATGACGTTTTCATGGCCTTATTTATATGAGACTTAAAGGTCAGGTCTGAGTCCAAGATGACACCTAGGCTTGTAACCTCAGTCTTTACATAGGATGACAGACTCCCCAGGTTTTCACACAGCACTTCCCTTTTCGCTTTTGGGCCGATCAATAGGATTTCGGTCTTGCTTTCGTTTAATTTTAGGAAGTTATTGTTCATCCACTTGTTTATTGCTAACAGACAATTTGTAATGGACTGTATGGCTGTAGTGTTATTTGGTTCTGCGGAGATATATAGTTGTGTATCATCAGCATAACTATGGAAGCATACATTGTGGTCTCGAATGATGTCCCCGAGGGGCAGCATATATAGTGAGAAGAGTAATGGACCAAGGCAGCTTCCTTGTGCAACTCCAAAGCTGCTGTCATGTTCCTCGGATACATTGTCTCCAAGCTTAACATAGAACCTTCTCCCCTTAATGTATGTTATGAGCCAATTTAGTACATGATCGGAAAAGCCAACCAGTCTTTCAAGACGACTGATCAAGATATTATGGTCAATCGTATCGAACGCTGCGCTGAATTGAGACTTTGCCAGCATCGGAGTTTAGCCTGAGGTCGCTAACTATTTTAGTAAGGGCAGTTTCAGTGCTGTGATTTGTTCTGAAACCTGATTGTAATTCCTCCATGATGTTATTATCTTTGAGAAAGGAGTTTATTTGTACTGAGACTATCTTTTCTAATATCTTGCTGATAAATGGAAGGTTCGATATTGGCCTATAGCTTTTTAGTTCGTTTACATCTAAGTTTGTTTTCTTTAGTAGTGGTTTTACTACAGCCGTTTTAAATGCATCTGGAAAAGTGCCTGTTTGAAGAGACATATTTATGATTTCAAGGACATGATTTGAGACACTATCGAACACCCACTTGAGAAATGCTGTTGGTATAGGATCGAGGCAGGAGGTGGCGGAATTACACTCAGAGACAATCTTACAGAGGTCAGGTAATGTAATACATGTGAATTCCCCCATAGTTATCTCAGGTGGGTTTTCACTCACAGCCAGATCTATATCAGCGGTAATGCTTGCTCTAATCAATGATATTTTTTCATTAAAGAAAACTGCGAACTCTTGTTCTGAAGAACTGTTCATGTTCTGAAATGTTATTGCTAAAGATTGAGAAGATTGGATCAGTTGTACTTTTTTTTGGAATACATGAAACCCTTTTTTGTGGAATATTTGATGCGGCCCAGCCTCACCCAGACTCTACCTCCAGCGGCCCCCAGGTAAATTGAGTTTGAGACCCCTTCTCTACAGGGTTCTCTCTATCTATGTCTTTCGTTCGTTCGTTCGTTCGTTCGTTCGTTCGTTCGTTCGTTCGTTCGTTCGTTCGTTCGTTCGTTCGTTCGTTCGTTCTTTCTTTCTTTCTTTCTTTCTTTCTTTCTTTCTTTCTTTCTTTCTTTCTTTCTTTCTTTCGTTCGTTCTTTCTTTCTTTCTTTCTTTCTTTCTTTCGTTCGTTCGTTCGTTCGTTCGTTCGTTCGTTCGTTCGTTCGTTCGTTCTTTCGTTCGTTCGTTCGTTCGTTCGTTCGTTCGTTCTTTCTTTCTTTCTTTCTTTCTTTCTTTCTTTCTTTCTTTCTTTCTTTCTTTCTTTCTTTCTTTCTTTCTTTCTTTCTTTCTTTTTTTCTTTCTGTTGTAATGGGGTGTTTAGGAGAAGTGTGTAGGATTCAATCGCAGGACAGAGATGGGTGAGAGAGACGAGGCAGAGTCGACGGAGTGAAGTATAATGAAAAGGATTTTACTGAGCATTAGTAAACAATGATACAGACACGAAGCACGGAACATAAAAGGCGCAGCTGGGCTGGCTCAGAGGGGAAAACGTAAAACAGGCTAGAAATGGACTGAGACTCGAAAAACAAGAACACTAGAATAAACTTGCAAACAGAATGTACAAAGGTGAATTCCGCGAACGGCAGGCAAAGCGGCAGGGTACACGGCAGGATAACAGGAAGCACGACAGAATAGAGAGAGACTGGGAATACAGGGTAAACAGAACAATGGCGCAACAAGGAAGTCAGGAAGAGACAGGGTAATATACAGACACTAATTACAACAGGCAACAGCTGGGGAGAGGACAGACTGAACACATGAATACCAATACACAGACTGGGAACACTGGACTAGACTAGAATCACAATAAACATACTGGGGAGCACACAGGACAGATAGCAGATACATAGGGAGTACATTAGCAATGACAGACAACAGACTCAAAACTACAGGTAAACAAAGGGTGGTCGCCTGTAGTACCGCCGACAGGTACTACAGGTGGCAGCAGAGGATTGTCTATGTTCATAAAGTTCATGAGTCCATAGGGAGGCTGAGGCTGATTGTGACACTTTCTTTCTTTCTTTCTTTCTTTCTTTCTTTCTTTCTTTCTTTCTTTCTTTCTTTCTTTCTTTCTTTCTTTCTTTCTTTCTTTCTTTCTTTCTTTCTTTCTTTCTTTCTTTCTTTCTTTCTTTCTCCCAGTCTCTCCCTTCTCCTGCACCATATTTCCTTCTCTCTCTCCCGAGGTCAATGACACAGCCACCACTCTCTCTCTCTCTCTCTCTCTCAAGCTCAAGAAGAGGGAGTTCTGAACTCCAAGCCACTCGGCTACGTTCCAAGCGACGTAGCTGACATAGAACCCATCACCCCAAATTACCTCTTGATGGGGCGGCCAGACCCTGCCCTTTCTCAGACGGTGTGCGGACAGGACGGGATGAACGGACGGAGAATGTGGAGACACAGCCAAGTACTGACCGACCAGTCTTGGGCCCGCTTCCTCCTACGCTACCTACCCTCCCTTCCAGCCCGTCAGAAGTGGGTTAAAGACAGGGACAACCTGACCGTGGGTACCGTCGTGATGATAATAGACCAGTCACTACCCCGAGCTACGTGGCCAGCCGGCCGTGTGAGCAGAGTGATTACTGGTTCAGATGGGAAGGTCAGAGCGGCAGAAGTCATCGTCCAAGGGCGGACTTATAACAGACCAGTAGCTAAGTTGATAGAGCTTCCTGCGTTCCCTGACCCCCCTGACGACGACGATAACCCACTGACCTTATAGATTATTTCCAGCCCCCCATAGCACATTATGGAGAAGTTGACTTGACCCTTAATATTAATCTGTGCCCCCCATTTATTTGACTAATTAGGTTTGGACTAATTAGGGGGCGGCTGTTTTGAAGGTCCAGATTAACACTGAGAGTCTGCGTTTATTATTTTGTATAACTTGTATATTGTTTATATATATAAGATATATATCCTTACGCCATCTGTTTGCATAATAGTATTATTCGCTCGCCTCATTGGGTCCCATCCTTGACGTTGTAGGCGCCAGAGACGCGCCCCCTAGACATGGTTTCTAGACATGTTCAGACACGTTCAGACTAGCCCAGAGCAAGCGCATTGATTCTGTACAGGTGAATCGGCTGAGCCCCATAGGGATCAGTTTTGAGTATATATATTGTAGACGGTGCAAGCAGCCGCTGCGGCAGTAACATAACAGGAGAAGTAGCAGAGCGAGAGTGTGATACGTCCGGTACAGTTGTACACAGACCTACAAGCAGTGTATCGTTACAGAGAGCTAATGGCTACTTAGATACGACTATAATATTGTAGAGCCATTATTGGTACAGTATAGTGACTCTTGTAAGCGAAGTAAAGTGGAGAGACTTATAGTCAAACCCAGCGCCGTTTGGATATAACTACTCATTGGAGACCGTCTGCGGGTTAGCTTCCAGTACAAACGAAGCTAGCTAGCTACCATCTATGCCAACGGGCTTTTGGATTAATAGCTATTAACCCTGCCATCGGGCGCTAGGATTACAAGGACCGGTTCCGTATGAGACCCCTTTCTTCCAGCGGCGACAGGATTATCCGACCGGTCTACAGTTCCTCCGGAGCTTGGAGCTCCAGAGGGAAACCATCGTCTCCAGCTACCATTTGCTTTTCCCAGTATCGCCTCGTTTCGTCTCCCTCCCTGCAGAGCTCCGGTCGAGTATCCGTAACCTAGGAACTATTCATTACCGCTGACTTTGATACACTGACATTCTATTATTAAAGGAGAACCGTGATAACTGATATGTATGTTGCTATGACTATTAAAATGCTTATTAACCAGGTATCCCTGTCCCGCGCAGTCAATTGAGTGTCCGCCATTTTGTCTAACTATACTGTCTGGCTATTAATATTCTTTAGTAGTGGTTTAATCTAACAATCTTTAATACAGTCAGGGTTGTGTAGCCCCTTAGCTACAATTGGTCCTTCGAGCCGGAGGGTATCAGTAATAATAATAATATTAGTGATAATATGGCCAGCGGCGGACACTCTCCAATCGGCTCTCCCCCATTAGAGCGCCCTAGGCGCCAGCGTCAGCCCCCTCCCCACTTGGAGAACTACGCTGTAGATTTACCTCCTAGCTTATCTACGAGGACGTTAAGCAAGGATAACCTTAGTAGCTCAAGTATGCCCAACCTTATCGACCTGTCAACCCCACCGGTAGAGACCCAAGCTAGCTTAAGTGAAACTGACCTAGCTCACGGGGGGGACAAGCGGGACATGACTTGACTATGCCCATAGAACACAGCGCCCCCGAGATGGACCTCGGAGCGCAAGAAGGTAAAGAATGCGCCCCCGAGATGGACCTCGGAGCGCAAGAAGGTAAAGAATGCACCCCCGAGATGGACCTCGGAGCGCACCAGAGTAAAGAGCACCGCGCCCCCGAGATGGACCTCGGAGCGCGGGAGAAGACAAAGTACAGCGCCCCCGAGATGGACCTCGGAGCGCGTAAGGAGACCAGGTCACCGCCAAGCCCTGCCAACTCCAAATCACCATCATCAGCGTCATCCACAAGCGAGGCCGACCAGAGGCTAGCGCAAGTCCTGATCGCCACGATAACCGCTTCAGCGGAAAGAGACCGTCTCCAGGCGCAACAAGAAAGTGAGCGTGAACATTCCAGAGTGGAAGAGAGACGCCTCCAGGCGCAACAAAAGGGTGAGCGTGCCCGTCTCCACGCGCAACGAGAGAGTGAGCGCGAACATCTCAGACTGGAAGAGAGGCGCCTCCAGGCTCAAGAAACCATGGAGCGAGACCGCGCCAATGCGCAGCGCGACGCAGCCAATGCGCAGCGCGAGGCGGAGCGAGACCGCCTACAAGCACAAATGATGGAGCAAGCGCTCCAGAGGGTGACGCCCCACTCTTCCACCCGGAGCTCCCGGAGATCATCACGACACGGGTCGAGGGCACCTTCCCCTCCCCGACAAAGCTACACGGGACCCCACCTACGGGAAGAACCTGCTTACGTTGCAGAGCAGCTAGCCGAGCTACTACAAAGCCTGACGCACCACGAGGGAGGACAGAAAGCCCACCCGCACTACCCCATCTCAGACCAGGAGGCTCAGCACAGCCCCGGTCTCAGTCCCGACACGCTGCGTTATGAACCCCCAACACGTCCCAGTGGGGAGCTCGAGCACCAGACGGCACCAAGGAATAGTGCCTGGAAACCCAGCCCCTGGTTCCCGCCCAGCACGAACCAACGACCCAACGTACAGGGAGACTCGCCACGGATGCCTCTCCCCCCACGTGCGTCAGTGTCGCAGCCATCCATGGCACACTACATTGGGACACCCACATTCCCAGACTTCACAAGAGAAGACTGAGCGCAGTATACCGAGCTGCGCATGTGCCTAGAGACAATTATGTCCGGAGTACAGGACGAGTCATACAAGTATGCCATTCTCCTTAAAGGGGAACTATTTTACTATTCCTAGCACTATTTGGGCAACTTTAAACAATTCCTGTCAGTCTATTGAAGACATCTGTACGTTTAAAAAAAAAATGCATTGGTTTATATTTCTAATCAAGTACTCAAACCCATCATTTTTCAGCCACAAGAAATCAGGCTGTTATGGCCTGGCTCCGCCCATAAGCACTTTGAGTGAAAGTCAGTCGAGAGAGAGAGAGAGAGAGAGAGAGAGGGGGTGTAGACAGACAGACAGACAGACAGACACCCTATGTCTATACGTTGTGTTAGTTTGCTGCTGCTATGAGAGAGAGAGAGAGAGAGAGAGAGAGAGAGAGAGAGAGAGAGAGAGAGAGAGAGAGAGAGAGAGAGAGAGAGAGAGAGAGAGAGAGAGAGAGAAAAAAAAGTGTAAACACTCTGCGTGTCCTCCCGGGAGAGGGAGCCGGGAGGACACGCAGTGTTACAGTTCTCTCTCTCTCGGTTCGGGAGCTCGTTTACAGTTCTCTCTCGGTTCGGGAGCATGGGCTGTAGCGCAGCACGGTGGTACTTCCTCGAGAGGGAGAGGGAGACACGCAGAGCGTTTACAGTTCTCTCTCGGTTCGGGAGCATGAGCTGTAGCGCAGCACGGTGGTGGACTTCCTCGAGACGCAGAGCGTTTACAGTTCTCTGCTTCTCTCGCTCGGCGGGCAGCTAGAGGGGGCGGGTGTTATTATGCAAATGCACCATATGACGTCCCATATAGGCAAATTTTCAGATGACTCACTTGAGGGAGGGACATTATTGTGAGGGGAGAATTGGAAGAATGCGCCAAATCGAGAATTAGAGACATAGATCCTATTACTATAAGTCCACATAGCTAGAAAATAACCCTAAACACTGGAAAAGGTCATTTATAAGATAGTTCCCCTTTAAGCACCTCAAGGTAACTAGAGCGCACAACATAGCGCTGGCATACTCCAATTCACAAACTCCCTATTCTGACGCCCTGGTTGCCCTCGACGCACGTTACGGACGTACATGGGACTATGTCATTCAGGAGATACGTGAGATCGAACGTCTCCCCCCGGCTAGAGACAACCGAGCCCTGGACGACCTATCCGTCAAAGTACAATCCCTGGTAGGGATGCTCGGGTCCCAACGAGAGAAGGGGATGTACGAGTTGTACGCCAACTCCAACGTGGAGCGCATATTGGAGAAGCTCCCCCCATTCCGCCAAGAACGTTTTCGGCGGCAAAGAAACTACCGTGACCCGAATGGCCCAGAACAGTCACTGCTGGATCTCGCTGACTTCCTAGCCAGGGAGGTTAGCAGCCTAAGAATTGACACCTTCGCATGGGGTGGCTCGAACATTAAAGAGGGACCGAGGAGGTTTAAAGACCAAAGCAGGCCCATCACAGTGATGCACCAGGCCGAGTCGGTGTCACGGCAGACGAGTCACAACTCCCCCGCCAAGGAGAAATGGAAGATTGCCTGTCAATACTGCGACAGTGAACACTGGCTGTCACAGTGCGACGCATTCAAGAGACTGACCACCGCCGAAGTAAGTCAGTGGATTAAAGATAACCGCCGCTGCCTCCGCTGCGCGCGCGGCCACATGGCAGCAGAATGCCGCCTTAAGAAGAAGTGTGGCAAGTGTGACGGCGCTCACCTCGAAGCACTGCACGATAGTAACAAGCGCCCACCAGAAGACCAAAGTAGGCCCATCACAGTGATGTACCAGGCCGAGTCGGTGTCACAACAGAAGAGTCACAACCCCCCCACCCGCGACCTTCGCGTTATCAGCACGAATGGGGTTCCAGAATTCAAGATCACATGTAGTTACTGCCACAGAGGACACTGGCGGTCGCGGTGCGGCGCATACAAGAAACTGACCCCCGCCGAAATGAATCAGTGGGGTGAGGCTGACAAGCAGGACGTCGCTTACTGCGAATCAGTGCGCGAGGCCCACAAGCGAAGATTAGCTCTACAAAGCGACCAGGGAACAGAAGTGCTCCACATCGACCCCGCGAATCGTGGGAGCCCCAGAGTGCTCCTCACGGTAGTACGAGTACTCCTCAGCCACGGGACAAGGTACTCGACACCTACGCCGTCCTCGACGACGGGTCGGAGAAGACACTCCTCCTCGCCTCCACCGCGACCCAGTTGGACCTGCAGGGCCCAGAGGAGACCATGACCCTCCGTACCATTCGTCAAAATTTACAGACAATCAAAGGTGAAAACGTCTCGTTCACCATTGCAGCGATCGACCAGCCTGAGAAGTACGACCACCTACGCCAACTGCCCATAGCGCTCATCAGCAGAGCTACACCGACCCTACTCATTGGCTCCGACCACGCGGACCTCATTGTCCCAACCAAGGCGGCCCACATCGGACCCAAAGGATGCCCAGCCGCAGTTAAGACCCTACTGGTGTGGACGCTCCAGGGCCCCCTCTACGGACCTGCCAGCCAACCAACGTCCACACGCTGCCTTTACACCAAGGTGAGCGACACAGACAACACTCTCTTACAGCACGTTGAGAGGCTATGGACACTAGACACGCTGCCATTCAAGACCGAACGCAAGATGGTTCGGCCCAAAGAGGACAAGTATGCCATCGCTCTACTAGATCAGAAGACTACGAGAGTTGAGGGCGACAGAGTGTTCAGATACGCAACCCCACTCTTGAGGCGAGACGGGATGCCCACTCTGCATGTGCCTAAGGGAGCAACGCACCACTGCCTACAGAGCGTATCCACGCCAGAAGAATCAGAGAGCATCCTAATGAAGCTACGGGCTTCGTTAGCCAACGGTGGATTCGACCTCCGACAGTGGGCCAATAGCGACCCTCAAGTTCTCCGGCACCTCCCTCCAGAGACCAAGGCCGCGAGCAGCGAGACCTGGATGGCGCACACCCCAGGCGAATCGCAAGAGATGACCCTGGGCCTCGTCTGGCGCTTCAAGACGGACTCGCTTCACTACCGACACACACCTCTGAGGACGGATCAGGAGACGTCCACGACTAGACTGACCACTCGGCGGAGTGTGTACCGAACACTCGCCAGCCAGTACGACCCAATGGGGTGTATCCTCCCCTACACCACCCGGGCGAAGATGCCGGTGAGAGAACTGTGGGCCAAGGAGCAGGGCTGGGAAGACCCCATACCCGAGCACCTAGCTACCACATGGAGAGAGTGGGAGGATGAACTTGTCTTACTCCGCGAGGTGGCCATCCCGCGGAGTCACTTCCCCCCTACCGTGCGACTGGAGAAGTGTCAGACAGACCTGCACGTCTTCAGCGACGCCTCAGAAGTGCCGTACGGATCAGTGGCCTACCTGAGGGCTCAAGAAGAGGGAGTTCTGAACTCCAAGCCCCTCGGCTACGTTCCAAGCGACGTAGCTGACATAGAACCCATCACCCCAATTACCTCTTGATGGGGCGGCCAGACCCTGCCCTTTCTCAGACGGTGTCCGGACAGGACGGGATGAACGGACGGAGAATGTGGAGACACAGCCAAGTACTGACCGACCAGTCTTGGGCCCGCTTCCTCCTACGCTACCTACCCTCCCTTCCAGCCCGTCAGAAATGGGTGAAAGACAGGGACAACCTGACCGTGGGGACCGTCGTGATGATAATAGACCAGTCACTACCCCGAGCTACGTGGCCAGCCGGCCGTGTGAGCAGAGTGATTACTGGTTCAGATGGGAAGGTCAGAGCGGCAGAAGTCATCGTCCAAGGGCGGACTTATAACAGACCAGTAGCTAAGTTGATAGAGCTTCCTGCGTTCCCTGACCCCCCTGACGACGACGATAACCCACTGACCTTATAGATTATTCCCAGCCCCCCATAGCACATTATGGAGAAGTTGACTTGACCCTTAATATTAATCTGTGCCCCCCATTTATTTGACTAATTAGGTTCGGACTAATTAGGGGGCGGCTGTTTTGAAGGTCCAGATTAACACTGAAAGTCTGCGTTTATTATTTTGTATAACTTGTATATTGTTTATATATATCCTTACGCCATCTGTTTGCATAATAGTATTATTCGCTCGCCTCATTGGGTCCCATCCTTGACGTTGTAGGCGCCAGAGACGCGCCCCCTAGACATGGTTTCTAGACATGTTCAGACACGTTCAGACTAGCCCAGAGCAAGCGCATTGATTCTGTACAGGTGAATCGGCTGAGCCCCATAGGGATCAGTTTTGAGTATATATATTGTAGACGGTGCAAGCAGCCGCTGCGGCAGTAACATAACAGGAGAAGTAGCAGAGCGAGAGTGTGATACGTCCGGTACAGTTGTACACAGACCTACAAGCAGTGTATTGTTACAGAGAGCTAATGGCTACTTAGATACGACTATAATATTGTAGAGCCATTATTGGTACAGTATAGTGACTCGTGTAAGCGAAGTAAAGTGGAGAGACTTATAGTCAAACCCAGCGCCGTTTGGATATAACTACTCATTGGAGACCGTCATAGCTTCCAGTACAAACGAAGCTAGCTAGCTACCATCTATGCCAACGGGCTTTTGGATTAATAGCTATTAACCCTGCCATCGGGTGCTAGGATTACAAGGACCGGTTCCGTATGAGACCCCTTTCTTCCAGCGGCGACAGGATTATCCGACCGGTCTACAGTTCCTCCGGAGCTTGGAGCTCCAGAGGGAAACCATCGTCTCCAGCTACCATTTGCTTTTCCCAGTATCGCCTCGTTTCGTCTCCCTCCCTGCAGAGCTCCGGTCGAGTATCCGTAACCTAGGAACTATTCATTACCGCTGACTTTGATACACTGACATTCTATTATTAAAGGAGAACCGTGATAACTGATATGTATGTTGCTATGACTATTAAAATGCTTATTAACCAGGTATCCCTGTCCCTGCGCAGTCAATTGAGTGTCCGCCATTTTGTCTAACTATACTGTCTGGCTATTAATATTATTTAGTAGTGGTTTAATCTAAACAATCTTTAATACAGTCAGGGTTGTGTAGCCCCTTAGCTACAGCTACCATGGAGTCAGGTAAAATACCATGTTTTAAATAGCCAGAGAAGCAGAGAGCGAGAAGAGGGATGACCTTACGGCTGGCATGCTTTAAATGTTCAGCAGTAATATGATCAGCACCACATGCCTTGTTGTTATCTAGCCTTAGAATGGCATGTTGGATTTCCTCTGGATTAACACATACATTCTCAGATGGGTCTACATCTTCAGGTACAAATGGGTCACTTCTAATACAATTAGCTCAAAATAGTGCTGTCTCCATAACAGCAATTTCATCTGATCCACAGACACCATTGATATTGGATGGCAAGGGAGCTTTGCAATTGTTCATAATATACTTTATACTTTCCAAAAGTCATAATTGCTGTTTTTAGTAAGTTTCCGAGAAAAGGGAGTCAGCCCTCATTGTAGCCTCATTCCTGCTAATGAAGCGGACAGCATATTTGAAACGTGCATTAGAGCGTTTTTTTGTGTTCAAACAAGGGCCCCTGTCTCACTCTACCTGACCCTGCCCATTCTTTAAAAGCTTCTCTGGCTTCGTTATGTAGTTCTGCCACATGCTCATTCCAGCCAGGTTTGACATGATGGGTAGGCTTATTTTTACCTTTATAAAAAGGCTTACTAGAGACGTGGAGACATTCGATTATACGATCATACAAAAAGCAAAAGTCGCTACAATGCGTCTCATTTTTACAGTTTGTTATTATGATGAAGTGGTTGTGTGATGCCACTTATAACAAAGTTTCACATGCAAGATACTTTCTTACCAGCAACATGATAAATGCTTGTGTCAAACTACCATCAAACACAGACATTTGTTGTTATTTTAAACAGAGAGAGAGAGAGAGAGAGAGAGAGAGAGAGAGAGAGAGAGAGAGAGAGAGAGAGAGAGAGAGAGAGAGAGAGAGAGAGAGAGAGATTTTTTTTTTGATTTTTAAGAACCTTTATTTCCAATAAATAAAAGGACATTTTATCATTTGTCAATCAAACATATTCATACATAGACACTATTTAAATCCTCACAGAAACAAGGGGTTAAAACAGAGCTGCTTATCAACAACCGAACAAAGAGCTTCATTGAAGCACCAATGCGTAAAAAAAACCTCAAAATCAGTCATGAGTAAATAAAACAGAAAATCTACTGTAATTCGAGCTCGTACCAAAGCCTTAAACAATGGCAACAACTCCCCACCTGAACCATATTCAATTTGATTTTTCCGACTTTTGTAAATTGACAATTTTGCCTGTCCCACTACAAAATTCAACAGCTCCCATTTCATTGCATTTGTCCTTTTATTACCAGCACCAAAAATAAAAGCAGTTTTACTCCAACTCTCCCCACATTTGACAAACACAGATTCTACAACCTCAAAAAGTACTTCAATTCTTTTACACTCCAAGAAACAATGGAAAATAGACTCTGGTTCGTGACAAAAAGGACATTTGTTAGATACTGTTGGATTTAACTTGGAGACAAAACTATTGACTGCCACTGCTCCCTTCAGTATCCGCCACTGCAAGTCTCCTGACCTCTTGTTCAGTGGTGCTTTATATAACACCCTCCACACTGGTTTACATTCCTCCTGCACATTTAGTTTCTCTCTCCACACAGTGTCTGTTTTCTCACTCAGCATTTTTTTGTTTAGAGCGTGCACACAGTATTTATACATTGCCTTCCCACTCAACATGTACAAGTCTGTAGATCCATAATTTTTGTAATCCAACCAGTGGCGGCTCTGCCACTAGGGGCGCACGGGCGCCGCCCCCCCCCCCCCCCTTCAGGCCCCTGGTTATATGAGAGTAGAACAAGAAAAAGTATCTTTTTGTTTTTTGTTTTATAGCCCTATAAATAATATAAACATGTTTAAAATGAATAATATTTACTCATTTTAAGTATGTTTGTGTTTCCAATGCACAATATAACGTTACTATATAAAATAAAAAAATACTCGTTTTCAGGAACAGGAAGTGACTCACTTTTTTTTATTTTTTTTATTTGTTTGTATTTCTCGGCCCGGGCTAGACGCGATAGCGCTCTGAGTGCGCGTCACTGTTCGATCGCTGTATCCGTCACAGCCAATCAGTTACTATGTTCTTTTGGAACTGTCCGTTGCACATAAACTCCCTTGGTGGAGGTTTATTGTTTTATGTTTTCAATATAAACTCTGGTTTTAGGAGTTGCCTTTGTGGCTTATTTATTCTTTCTACAATACCCCTTTAATGAGTGTCGTCCTGTTTTTTTGGACTTTACTTATTTTCTTAAATACTCACTTTGAGGTTTTCACCTGTAAAGGTTGTTTTGTGTTGTTTATTTTCCCCCTTCTCCTAAAACGTCTGCGTAAGCAGTTTTGTGGTTATTCGTTTTACTTATAACTTTAAGATTCCCTATTATCTGCTCATGACCCACACACACACACCACCGCGTGATTTCAAACCCTAGCCGCATTTCTCGGAGACGCTCTCTGATTGGCCGATGCCTGTTTCTACACTGGTTAAGATTAGGCACTCTTTCGAAGTTGGTTAAGGTTAGAGTTTGTCTTAGAGCGTGACGGCAAGTTCTTTCGGCGGTTAAGCTTAGGCACTCTTTCGAAGTTGGTTAAGGTTAGAGTTTGTCTTAGAGCATGGCGATAGAACGCCAGGTAGTTTGCAGGCTGTTTGACGTGGAAATGGGCAAAGACACAGCTCGTCACGCGATTGGGCAAACGCGTCAGTGGCCAATCAGAGAGCGTCAGTCAGTGCCAATCAGAGAGCGTCTCCGAGAAATGCGGCTAGGTTTCGCAATCACGCCTCACCACCACTAGTCCGGGTGTTAAGATGGCCGTCGGGAGATCCCGCGATAACAGCCAGCGGGGCGGGGTAGACGCTGGGGCAGGTGAGCTGCTGGGGCAACGGCTTGGAGGGGCTGGAGGAGTGTGCAGTGTAGTGGCGTCCTCTGCTGGGCTGAAGAGGTGGGCCGACACGTGGGCTAAACTGTGGTGCTCGCCTAAACAAAGCTAAGCTGTAGGTTGTGGTGAACCCTCCTGCTATGACGCCTATACACAGCTAACGCAAGGTGGACAATATCTACCACCTGTCTTCGGCGGTCGCTCACCTGCTGGTTCATTCACAATGTCTCTGGCACATTAGCCAAACGCTAAGCTACCGCATATAATTCTAAGATAACCCGTTGTGTAACTGAGTTTATCTGGCGCATTAATCAAACGCTAAGCTACCGCATATACTTCTAGGATAACCCGTTTTGTAACTGAGTTTCTCTTTCGCATGCTGTATCCCCGGAGCTCCAATCCAGTACGTCTTCCTCCATCTGTGGAAAATGACGAAGAGGTCTCTCCGCTGTCCGAGCCCCGCCTTCAGCCCATTCTTCTTCACCTGATGTCCTCCCTTCCCAGCGTGGCCACCAGCGCCCCTGGCGGCACCTGTATCCTGTCCCACTATGAAGCGTCAATGTTTAGGATAGGGAGAATCAAAGAGCAGCACGTTAAGTGTCCATGTCCGGGTATAGGGATGATCAAGAGCGGTCAACCGGTTACAACGTCCTCGATTACACAGGGAATGCAAAAGATTAGCGTCAGACACCCTGAATAATAGTCTGACATATTCAGGTGGCTACATGTGTATGGTATACAACATGCAGTGGCGTCTTTACAGTAAAAGGCAAGGTATGGCGAGGAGGGGGGGGGGGGGGGGTTGAAGGGGTGGATTTTTTTTGTCAAATCAGTTGTGCAATAGTCACTTTTGGTGAGTTGTTTCTATACAATTCAGTTATATGACATTTAGGTATGACACAGGACTACACAAGCATTTTTAGTATAGAAATGTGTCAACAGACTAAAGCAGGGAACCAAAATATTTTGCATACGAATTATGGAGAATGTAATATCATAACTGTCTATAACTTTTCTTGCAATTGAGCCAATTTTCCTTAGGTACGGTTTTGAGGTGTGTGTTCAACAGAATGTAGTATCAAAAACACATTCACAAAAAGTATGGGTTACTGAATGTTGAACTGCACTATTATAATCACTAAGCCAGACCTTACCTGTGTCCCTGTATCACTTGTCTCTGCTGCCCTTTGATAAAGAAAAACGTCCCTATGTCCATTTTCCTTTTTTTTTGGGAATATTTCAGTTAGTCACAGTAAAAGTCACCTAGTAAAAGTGAGATAATTGACAATATCAAAACATGCCAGGGCTGTACCGAATAGTTCGAAGCTTCGTTCATAAGGTTGACATTCAAATTCTAAATCAACATACATTTTATTTTATTTATTTATTTTTTCACATTTTTATTTGCCAAGGTATGGCGAGTGCCATACCTTGCCATACCAAATGGACGCCCCTGACAACATGATATCAAATTCAACCCTAACAAGAGTGTAGTTATGATTGTGAAAACTAAGGACCAGAAGCAAAAGTTTCCCTTCTGTCTGACTGCGCCCTAGATGTGGTGAAGATATTTGGGTCACAATATCACTGATGACATGTGTGATGATGTTGATGTGCAGCGCCAGTGCTGCAAACTGTATGCACAGGCCAATATGCTGGCACGAAAATTACGTGTAGAGATAATGTGAAAATAAGCCTGTTCAGAGCCTATTGTACTCCGCTTTATACTGCCCACCTCTGGTGTAATTATAGCACAGCAAAAATTATGAAACTGCAGGTAGCATATAATGATGCAATGATCCTCCCCAAGATGGACTAGTGCCAGGGCCGCCGCAAGGGGCGTGCGAGAGGTGCGGTCACACAGGGCCTTGCGCACCTAGGGCCTCGCAATTTTTTTTTTTATAATAAATAAATAGAATGTTAACAATCACTTTCCATCACAGACCAAATATATATTATTTGTTTTCCATTTAATTATTAAATTAATCATATTCGATGTGTAGCCTATTTGGTATAATCATGACTAAACTCATAATGAAAACAATACTTGGGCTCTGCGGCACTGCAGTTATACCCTACTCCATTTTCACGCCTTCAGTAGTGGCGCGAAAAGTATAGACCATTAATGGAACATCCATAGGGGTGAATTTCTTTTATTGTAATTAACTAGCCTATATATTCTTACTATGCTTGTTGTGTAGGCCTATAGCCTTACATAAACCAATTGTTCTAAATTGAAATAAGCTAATAAACTAGCCTAAATAAATACAGGCTTCTGTTGTCCAAGTGAGATTTCAATAAGTTATTTTCATTCACCCTTCGCTCACTCTAGAATGGTAATGTCGCTGTGAGATGAAGAGAGGAGCAACAGCTCTCAACCCCAAGCACATGGTCTGTTGGCCCATTATTGCCATGTATGGGGGTCTCTCTCTCTCTCTCTCTCTCTCTCTCTCTCTCTCTCTCTTTCTCTCTGTTCTGTTGTGCTGCACCCGCCGTGGTCTCTCTCACTCTCTCTCTCTCTCTCTCTGTTCTGTTGTGCTGCACCCGCCGTGGTCTCTCTCTCTCTCTCTCTCTCTCTCTCTCTCTCTCTGCCGTATTAACGGTATCATTCACCAGTAGTGCTGAATTTCTCAGTTATCCGCTTGATATAATTAATACAAATGTCCAATCTAACGGCATTCGTTCGCTCATAAAATTCTTAACGTGTTAAATGTGATTATAATTTATAACAGACTGCTGTTTAATGTCAGGCCGACTGCCCACAGATGGACTTTCGGAACATTCATTTGGGAGAAATAAACAATATTGTAACTGAGGGGTACAATTCCCTGACTGTATTACTAGATATGATACTTACTACCACTACCTTTGTACTTAATATTCGGCCACCCAGTACACGGCATAAATATATTATCATGAACACTCTCACGTAGATGAAACGGATCCAACACAAATGTACGAATTAGAAACAGGTCTTTATTTCCTACACAGCGATGGTGTGTAGAATAAGCACTTAATCACTTAATTACATTTATGAATTGAAATAGTATGCACTTTTATGGCAAGGAGTATTCGTCGGTATATCAATAGATAATGTCCAATCTCTGAAGGCGCAGGTGGTAAATATACGACCTGGAATAGTTAAGGAATAACAGCAATGATACTTTAATGATTATAGGCTGGATACACTAGAGGGGGTTAATCCGGTCGCTTGTAAGCCGACAGGAGTAGGAGGGGGGGGGGGGGTAGAATCCAGCTGCCTCGTCCGGCCAAGGGTATCCCAGGTGAACCCACTCAATGCGCCGGCGATCCTTGGACCACAGATGAAAGCAGGTGGACTCTTTGTGGGCCGGCTCTCTCCGGTCCACGGGGGAGAGATGTGGAGAGACCTCGTCTTGCAGAGCGTCTCCTCACCTTGCGTCCTCTCCAGGGGGGGGGTTCCAACACACGGTAGTGTCGGGGGTCTTTATCCATAGAATAATCAAAGTATCCAAAGCATAATCCGTGCCTGGGAAGGCGGGCTGTCGTCGGTAGAATAATCCGGTATACAGGTCCACTCGCTCGTCGGCTCTGGGGCTCCTCGGGTGCAGCTTCACATAGGGTCAACCACCCTGGGTAAGCAGCCAGTTCTCTGCCCGAAACGATGGGGTACTGACTACGGTAGTATTCTCACCGCACGAAGCACTATATATTAACAGACTATTATTAGCTTAATAGACTACGTCCAACTCGACGATATAGTGCCAAATATGACTATTCAAATATTAATATACACAATGTCTCAATACCGATGGTAGGCCGAACTTGGCCTTACTCCCACACGTGGCATCGCGGGGAGGCTTTACGTCTGTGACTCTATTGGAGGGTAAGAAACTGGACTGAAAAGAAAGTCCTACTTTAGTAGCGCAGTATATATACGCACTATGAACAAATAGTCCCATTAGTGGTGCGGTAGCCAAATTCCTACGCGGAACTAGGACTTGTTCGTACATGTCGAGCGGTACGTTTGAACTGGGTCTGAGGGGTATGGCAGCCTGGCACCAAGGTCTCGACCAATAGTAGAATGGAGACTATTATGGGATGTTCAGTAGGCTAGAATGGATATTCAATGCATATTGTACAAGGAATATACAAGGGATATCAGGGAATATTAGAGAATATACAAATACAATTAAATATATATATATAAATAAATATATATATTCGGTTTAATCTGGCCCTTCACAACAGCCACCCCCTGAATAGGTCCCAGACCTAATCAGTTAAACGGAGACAGATTAATCGCGTTGTCTATTTACACATAAGGGTTTGCTGTAGGGGTCAGTCAACTTCACAAAGTCATAGGGTTGTAGGGTCATGGTCATCATCGATTGTGTCTGGGAGTCGAGGCAGTTCTATGAGCCTTGCCACGGGACGGGTGTAAGTGCGACCCTGGACGAGCACTTCAGCTGCTCGGACCTTGCCGTCGGCACCGGTGATCACTTTGCTTACGCGGCCGGCCGGCCACATAGCTCTGGGCAGTGATTGATCAATAATCATGACGACTGTTCCTTCTGTCAAATTGTCTCTCTCCTTTACCCACTTCTGGCGGGTCTGTAGAGACGGTAGGTAGTGTAGTAGGAAACTGTTCCAAAACTTGTCGGCTAATACTTGGCTGTACCTCCACATTCGTCGGCCGTTCGCTTCTTCAGGCCGGTACATTGTCTGTGGTAATGCAGGATCTAGCCGCCCCATCAGGAGTGTGTTGGGGTCTGCTTCTGCGTGATGTACATCCTCATCGTATTTCTTTATAATCAGCTCTGTGACCTTGTGTCGGCTGTTCAATACGATCGGGTATTTAATGTCATCCGGTAGATTGGGGGCTCTGGGTAGGCGACCACCCACTCTGATGAGGGTGTGAGCGTCGCTCTCGGGGGCCAGGTGAATTAATCTGCTGTCGGATGGGACGGGCTTTCCTCCCTGTAGGCAGGCCAATTCATCGGGGAACGAGTCTCTCTGGGCTCGCTGCAGTAGAAGCAATTCTGCTTCCTCGTAGTTAGCCGCTGACATATCAGCGGGGGACTTGCACTCCGGGTGGTACCGCAGGAATGTTCTTTGTTGTGCACTCTCTATGGACGTGCAATCGTTTTATGTTAGGGTCGGTGGAGGCTACGGTGCTCAATCCACAGAACACAGACTTCTTAATTTCCACCTCCTCTGGACTTGCTTCCCTCGGGATAGGCATGGGCCACTGTCCTTCCGGGAGTCTTAGGAATGCGGGGCCGTCACTGTAGACATTGCGACGGGTGAGGTCATCCAGGGGCATCCCCCGGGTGATGACGTCAGCTGGGTTCTGTTTTGTATCAACGTAGCGCCACTCTGTTTCTCCGGTTAACTCTTCGGTTAAGTCTTGAATCTCGGTGACTCTGACTCCCACGAAGACTTTGTACTTGCATGAGTCCGATTTGATCCAGGCGAGTACCGTCGTGGAATCTGACCACAGGATTGTTCTAGACACCGGTATGGTGAGCTCACGTTGGATGAGCGTGGCTAGGTGCGCTCCGGCTAGGGCTGCGCAGAGCTCTAGACGTGGGATAGATTGTTGCTTGCGTGGGGCTATTCTCGAGCGGGCGAGGACAAATGCTGTGTAGATCTCTCCCCCCTTCTCTTGGGCCCGTAAGTAGGCTACTGATCCGTATGCGACCTCTGAGGCGTCACTGAAGACGTGTAAGTCCATTTTACATGTCTCTGGCCTCACCGTGGGTGGGAAGTAGCTTCGGCGCATATTAACGCCTGGGAGTGAGTGGAGCTCCATCTCCCACTCTCTCCAGGTGGATGCAAGGTGTGCGGGAATGGGGTCGTCCCAGCCCTGGTCCTTGTCCCACAATGCTCGTACAATCATTTTTGCCCTGGTGGTGTACGGTAGAATACATCCTAGCGGGTCATATTGTCGGGCGAGTGTTGTGTACACACTCCGTCTGGTGGTCGGCGCCGCGGCCGGCCTTCCCTGCTCCGTAGTCAGGGGCTTGTGTCTGTAGTGAAGCGAATCTGTTTTGAATCGCCACACCAATCCCAGGGTCATCTCCTGGGCTTCTCCCGGGATTGTAGCCATCCAGGTCTCGCTGCTGGCTGCCTTGTCCTCGGAGGAGAGGCTGCGCAGTACTTGCGGATCGCTGCTGGCCCACTGCCTGAGATCAAAGCCGCCTTTGATCAATGAGGCGCGGAGTTTAATCAGGAGAGCCTCGGCTTCTTCCTGGGTTGAAAGGCTTTGTAGACAGTTGTCTACGTAGAAGCTGTTCTTTACGCTGCGTCGGACCTCTTCGTCCGCTGCTGGGTCCTCTGCTACATGTTTCTGTAGTGCAAATGTCGCACAGCAGGGGCTGCACGTCGTTCCGAAGGGGAGGACTTCCCATTGGTAGATGGCTGGGTGCTCATCTCCTGGCTTCTCTCTCCATAGGAACCGTAACAGGGGCTTGTCCGCCTCTACTAATCTCACCTGCAGGAACATTCCTTTAATGTCCCCGCTGATGGCCACCTTTTCCTGGCGGAAGCGGAGTAGAACGCCGAGTAGGGAGGGGCCGAGTGTGGGACCGGGCAGTAACTCTTTATTCAGATTTTGGGATCCGATCTGGTAGCTGCAGTTAAATACTATGCGGTCTTTACCGTTGTGATGGACCTTGTGGTGGGGCACGTACCACGATTCAGTGGTCTGGTCAGCCTCTTTAATGTCCATCTTTGTGACGTGTCCCGCTGTGATGAGCTTCTCAATCTCAGCGCGGTATACACTCTCTTGGGCGGGGTTCTTGGCTAAGCGCCGCTCCGTGTTCAGCAGGTACCGTTCTATGGCGTCTGTCTTGGCGTGGAAAGTAGGCATTCCTTCTCGCCGCAGGAGTGGCGTGGCGTATCTCAACACGCCGTTGACCGGGACTCTCTTGGTCCCTGTCTCGAGGAGGTGAATGGCGTAAATGTCATCTTTAGAGCGAATGTCTTTCTTTCCATTCTTAAAGGGCATTTGTTCCAAGCTCCATAGCCGCTCTACGTGTTGCAGGAGTGCGGTTTCTCCCTCTGTGACTCGGGAGTGGAGACATCTAGTGGCTGTACTTCGGTTGAGAGATTTGGCGAGCGGGCCTTGGAGAGTCCATCCCAAACGGGTCTCGACTGCTGCAGGACAGCCTCGGGGTCCGGTATGAACCCGGTCTATCGGGACAATGAGGTCTGCATGGTCGGAGCCTATCAACAGGGTCGGCATAGCATTGTCTATGAGCGGGATCGGTAACTTGCGCAGATGTGCATATTTCTCCATCAGCTTGGCGACGGGGTATGTGTACCGCGACAGTCCTATTTCTTGGCTGGTGAAAGCGTCTGCAATCTGGTACCGTCGCTCAGGCTGGCCGCTTGCTGCGATAGAGAATGAGACATTCTCGCCCTTTATCGTCTTCAAATCTCGTCTTATTGTCCGAATTGTCATTTGGGTTTCGCTTCCCCGCAGCCCTAGCTGGGCCGCAGCGGAGGCGAGCAGCAGGGTCTTCTCTGACCCGTCATCGAGGACGGCGTAAGTGTCCAGGACTTTATTCTGGTAGCTTAGTGTCACACGCACTACTTTTAGGAGTACTCGGGCTCCACTGCTGCTGGCCGGATCGATGTACATGACGCTCGCTTTGCGGCTGGATGGTGCAGGTGAAGGGCGCCGTCTGTTACTGTCGTGAAGTATGTCCAGATGGGCTCCATCGCACTTGGTGCACCTTTTCTTTAAGCGGCATTCGGCTGCCATGTGTGAGCGCGCACAGCGAAAACAGCGCTTGTTGGACTTTATCCATTGACCTGCTTCCTCCGCGTTCAGCTTGGGGAAGGAGTCACATTGCGCTAGCCAGTGTTCTTTCTCACAGTAGGGGCACACTATCTTCCACTTCTCCGTTCTGGAGGGGGTACTGTGGCTCCTGCTGCTCGGTACTGACTCCGATTGGTGCATCACAGTCACCGATCTTCTTCCATCATTTAGTCGTCTGGTTCCTTCTCTGGAGCCAGGGGTGCTCCGTCCGAATGTATCTAGCCGTAGGCTGCTGACTTCTCTCGCCAGGAAGTCTGCTAGATCGAGGAGGTTCGGTTCGGGGCCATTCGGGTCTCTGTGGTCCCTCTGCCGCCTAAAGCGCTCCTGACGAGCGGGCGGCAGCTTCTCCAGGATCCTTTCCACATTTGAGTTGGCGTAAAGTTCATACTTCCCCTTCTCTCTTTGCGCTCCCAACATCCCTACCAGGGACTGCACTCTGATGGACAGGTCGTCCAGTGCTCGATTGTCTATTGCTGGGGGTAAGCGGTCGATGTGTCGGATCTCCTGGATCACGTAATCCCATATGCGCCCATACCTCTGGTCCAATGCTACCAGCGCTGCTGTGTATGGGGTGGTGGAAGTCGCGTAGGCGAGCGCTATATTATGTGCGCGGGGCACCTTTAAGTGCTGCAGTAGGATGGCGTATTTGTGGCGTTCATCCAATACATCCACCAACATGGTCTCCAGACACATGCGGAGTTCTGTATACTGGGCCCGGTTCTCTTGGGTGAAGTCGGGTACCATAGGCGTGCCAATGTATGACGCTGACTGTGGATACATCGGCGAGCGTTGGGGGAGAGGCCTCCTAGGCGAGTCTCCTCCCGCTCCTTGGTATGGGCTGGTACCGGCAGTGTACCATGGCCCGCTTGTCCAGGTGCTGTTCCTCGGTGCGGGTCGTGCGTCGTGCTCACCCGTGTATAGAGTCGGGGGTCTGTAGCGCAGCTCCGCGGGAGTATAGCCTGGGCTGTACCGGACCTCCTGGTCCGGTAGAGTACTGTGCTGTCTTCGGGCGCGGTTCTCCTCCTCTTCCTCTTCGTCTTCAGTTAGGTCATCCAGTGCTTGTAGTCTCTGGTTTAGCCTCTCCACAGGATATGCTGCTCCTTCCCGGTTGCTAGGTCTCGCTTGGACCGGTGGGGGGAGGTGGTCTGTGGGGGGTATAGACCTCGTCTGTTGGTCAAGTTCAGGGTTGTTTACTCGGCTAGGGGATGCCGCCCTGGAGGTGTGTCTAGACGAGTTCCTGGAGCCTCTGGCGGAGGGAGAGGGTGTTGTCCGTCTGATCAGCTGTTCTATTAGTTGCGACTGCTGTCTGTCGCGCGCTGCGTCCCGTTGAGCACCGGCTCGTTCTCGGGCCACATTCTCTTCCATCTGAATGCGTCTTATTTCCAGGCGTATGTGCTCTTCTTCGCTCCGTTGCTGTAGCTGCAATCGATCGCGTTCACCCTGGAGTCTATCGCGTTCAGTAGAGGCTTTCAGGCTGACGAGGAATGCCTGCTGTAGGGTCCTCTCTGCCTCGCTGGGAGAAGGCGGTTGTATAGGGGAGCCTTCCCTCGGGGTACTCCTTGCGGAGCCTTGGAGCTCTATCTCCACGGTGCTCTCCCCGTCTTCTTCCGTGCCGAGTTCTCTCTCGGTAGCGTTGTATTCCTCCCGGGACTCATCGGGGACTACTTCTTCAGTACTGGCGGGGTGTGAAGTCATGTCTGGTTCCCACTGGTCCCCACCGTGAACTTGGTCAGTTACATTAGAGCCCGTAGGGGCCTCTATGGTCGGGGTAGTCTGGGCGTTGGGGTTAGACATACTTTTACTTTCTAGTTTTACCGCGTTTACTGTTAGTAGAAGACTAGGTTGTTGACTGACAGCGTAAGCCTCTAAGTACTGAGGGAGCCGTCGTTCGCGCTGCGGGCGTTGGTTAGGAGGATCGTTTCGTGGAGTGTTCATCATAGGCCATTTCAATATTAATAACACTATATTAATATTACACTAATTACCCTCCGGCTCGAAGGACCAATTGTAACTGAGGGGTACAATTCCCTGACTGTATTACTAGATATGATACTTACTACCACTACCTTTGTACTTAATATTCGGCCACCCAGTACACGGCATAAATATATTATCATGAACACTCTCACGTAGATGAAACGGATCCAACACAAATGTACGAATTAGAAACAGGTCTTTATTTCCTACACAGCGATGGTGTGTAGAATAAGCACTTAATCACTTAATTACATTTATGAATTGAAATAGTATGCACTTTTATGGCAAGGAGTATTCGTCGGTATATCAATAGATAATGTCCAATCTCTGAAGGCGCAGGTGGTAAATATACGACCTGGAATAGTTAAGGAATAACAGCAATGATACTTTAATGATTATAGGCTGGATACACTAGAGGGGGTTAATCCGGTCGCTTGTAAGCCGACAGGAGTAGGAGGGGGGGGGGGGGTAGAATCCAGCTGCCTCGTCCGGCCAAGGGTATCCCAGGTGAACCCACTGTAGTGCCGTTCAATGCGCCGGCGATCCTTGGACCACAGATGAAAGCAGGTGGACTCTTTGTGGGCCGGCTCTCTCCGGTCCACGGGGGAGAGATGTGGAGAGACCTCGTCTTGCAGAGCGTCTCCTCACCTTGCGTCCTCTCCAGGGGGGGGGGTTCCAACACACGGTAGTGTCGGGGGTCTTTATCCATAGAATAATCAAAGTATCCAAAGCATAATCCGTGCCTGGGAAGGCGGGCTGTCGTCGGTAGAATAATCCGGTATACAGGTCCACTCGCTCGTCGGCTCTGGGGCTCCTCGGGTGCAGCTTCACATAGGGTCAACCACCCTGGGTAAGCAGCCAGTTCTCTGCCCGAAACGATGGGGTACTGACTACGGTAGTATTCTCACCGCACGAAGCACTATATATTAACAGACTATTATTAGCTTAATAGACTACGTCCAACTCGACGATATAGTGCCAAATATGACTATTCAAATATTAATATACACGATGTCTCAATACCGATGGTAGGCCGAACTTGGCCTTACTCCCACACGTGGCATCGCGGGGAGGCTTTACGTCTGTGACTCTATTGGAGGGTAAGAAACTGGACTGAAAAGAAAGTCCTACTTTAGTAGCGCAGTATATATACGCACTATGAACAAATAGTCCCATTAGTGGTGCGGTAGCCAAATTCCTACGCGGAACTAGGACTTGTTCGTACATGTCGAGCGGTACGTTTGAACTGGGTCTGAGGGGTATGGCAGCCTGGCACCAAGGTCTCGACCAATAGTAGAATGGAGACTATTATGGGATGTTCAGTAGGCTAGAATGGATATTCAATGCATATTGTACAAGGAATATACAAGGGATATCAGGGAATATTAGAGAATATACAAATACAATTAAATATATATATATAAATAAATATATATATTCGGTTTAATCTGGCCCTTCACAACAAATATGTTTAATAATAAGTATAATAATAAGTAAGACAACGGATACGTTTAATGAATTCCATATAAATCGATAGTTTTAACATTAAACATTCAACATTAAACCGGTCCGTGGCCGTCAGATAGACCGATAGAGAGAGGTGCTTTATAATACAATGGAAAAAAGACAAAGGTATAATGTTCAGTGCAAAGATGTCGTTTACAGTTTATTATGCCACCTATGCAGCTCGTTTAGTTTGACAGAGTAAAACAAATTTCACTATCATTATATTAAATTAGTCATTGTTTTTGGTTCTGGCCCGCCATACAATAGCTTGGGGAAAAATTGGCCCGCGGCCAAACCTAATTTCCGACCCCTGATGTAGCCTATGGTTATTGCAGAAAGTTTATCTTGGGCGTGGGGGTAGGGCATTCAACTGTTTTGAGCACCCACTGGGCGACAACCTGATTTAATATTTTTAGGAAATTTAAGGCAATTTTTTAATTAATTAATAAAAACATTTCACGCAGGGCCTCGCATTTAAATCTCGCACAGGGACTCGCATTTCTCCCAGACGGCACTGACTAGTGCAAGCTATATGTTTGTGATAAAAAATGTCCCCACCTTCCATGCTCTACTGAGGAACTTGATGTTTACATTTATGTGTCGACTATTAGAGTAAAATAAATTGATAACCATTACTGATGTCAAACAAAGCAATACAAGGTACTCCTCTGGTTTGTGGAAAAATTGGAATTGATGCCTTTATGTATTTTAATCTATGTTGTTGTCCTTGTTTTTGTATTGTTTTTATATGTGTAATATGGACTTTGAGTCTGGAATAAAGTCTTCATCATCATCATCATCATCCAATAGAGATTACAATTTGTAACATATTTCATCAGGCTATCATCAGGCTGTGTTGTCCAGTGGAGGGACGCCATCGCACAGCCAAAAGAGGGACCCCCCAGGGGTCTAGAGTTCTGTCTACTACTCTAACACCATCCACTGAGGAGTTGTTGCAGACACACGCCATCAGAGGTGAGTCATTAGATCTTTTTGTTGACATTTGTAGTTGAAACCCCCCATAACCTACAATAATTACTCTGTATGTTTGTTGTTGCGGTTGTTGCGGTTGTTGTTGTTGTTGTTGTTGTTGTTGTTGTTGTTTGTGATGAATGAACAGATCCCGACAGATCCTCCCATGTTTTAATGGACAATCCCTGCCACAGCAGCAAGACCGACTTCCAGATTGAGTCTTCCAGACCCCAGGTCCCAGCTGAATACATCTCAAGTTCACTTTATTCAAGTTCACTTTATTTGCCATGTTCAGTCGACTGAATTGGAATTATAATGTACAAAGCTTAAAACAGAGCTTAAAAACAGAGCTTAAAAAAATAACTTAAAAACAGAGGAGGAACATAAACCATGCAGACATATTACAAGAATACATGTAAGCACTAAGCAGACACAGACATTACTACACATAAACATACAGTACAATAGACCATTTCAGACAGCAGCAGCAGCAGCCACAACAACATATCAGCGTAGCAACAAAAGCATTGTGTGTGCCAAATCAAGCATAAAGCCTTAGTGTTGCTGAACCAGGAAATCTCTGATGACAATTAGACTCCAAAAAATCTAAAAGTGCCAACTCGCTCTACCTCTGTGTCATGGATAAAAACCAGGGCGAAATCTGTGCTCTGCTTCCTGAAATTAATAATAAGTTCCTTTATTCCTTTGTTCCTTTGCCCTGGGGTGAACCAGGGTGGAAGTAATTTTGTTGAGAGTCCGAGGTCTTGCAGTTTCACCACATGTTTTGCTTGGGACAATTGTATTGAACACAAAACTGTAGTCTATAAAAAGCATCCTACACTGTAAATAATGTGACTAGTGTTTACTTAAAAAAAATTAAGGCAACAAAGGGACACGTCATATAATTGAATAGATTTTAATCACATAAATTTGATTAAAATTGATTGAATACGTGAACTAAATTTAAACCAAAAACTTAAGTGCATGTTAATAATAATAACAGTTAAAATATGTTGGATTTAGTAATAACATGCCAAATCATGAGTTAATATAGCCCAACATTTTAAGTACATTTAAATCAATTTCCCTTGTGAAATTGAGTTGTACTTGCAAAAGAAATGTGGCTATATTAACTCATGATTTGGCATGTTATTACTAAATCCAACAAATTTTAACTGTTCTTATTAATAACATGCACTTACGTTTTTGGTTTAAATTTAGTTCACTCATTCAATCAATTTTAATCAAACTTATGTGATTAAAATCTATTCAATTATATGACGTGTCCCTTTGTTGCCTTAATTTGTTTAAGTAAATCTATTCAATTATATGAAGTTTCCCTTAGTTAACTTAATTTTTTTAAGTAAAAACTATACAGTAAATTTCGCAGAGTAAATTTTACTCAAACTGAGTACATTTTACTCAAACTGAGTCAGTTTGAGTAAAATTTACTCTGCGAAATGTACTGTATATACACATTATTTACAACACATGGCAATTCTTATTTACCTGCTCTAATGAATAATGCAAATGTATTTTAATTGGCATTATAGGACTTCAATAACACTGAATGTCACTGTTCCCATAATTTCTTCATTTCTATACCCAATAGCATGTCTTCTTGCGGTGCTTAGTTTACTTGAATTGGGTCAACAGATTACCATGCATATTAAAAATAATACCAGGTAAACATGTATTTATGCAAAATCAAAACATTTTATTGCAAGTTTATTGAAAGTTTAAACGTAAAAATTAAGCACAACATAACCCCACACCCCCCACTTGACCTTTCCTCCCCTCACCCCCACCCCAACACTTGAGCTTTCTTAAGCCAGTAGCTTATTCTTGAGGTTGGTCACTTTTGGAGACAGCCTTGTCGAATCCAGCTCCAGGAAGAGTTTCTGGAAGACTTCGAATGTGTACCCGAGACCAAAGAGAGGAAGAAAACCAATGTCAGGTGCTTAAAATGAAATGGACAACAGTCTCACAACATTGTAAATGCCCCAACACTTGACCTTGCCTCACCCCACAAGGTAAAGTGTACACAAGGTGCACATTATAAATGAACTGTTCTGTGCCAATATTCAAAACCATGAAGCCTCTCCACTCAAATGAGTATGGCTATTTGGACAAATCTGAGATGAAACAACTACTTACAGTAACCGGTTCACTGAAACTCACATTTAACCAAAACTTGAAGGAAACAATGTTATTTTTGACAGTGACTTTTCCCTTTCACTCTGCAAGGGTCACCTTTCTTACCAGTATCTTATTCTTGAGGTTGGTCACTTTTGGAGACAGCCTTGTACAATCCAGCTCCAGGAAGAGTTTCTGGAAGACTTCGAATGTGTACCTGAGACCAAAGAGAGGAAGAAAACCAAAGAAAATGGCATAAATGGCATAAATAATACAGGTTCACTCAGGGGCGGACCTTCCTACAGGCGATATAGGCGGTCGCCTAGAGCGCCACCCAGAGGGGGGCGCAAAAAAAAAATATATATATATATATATATTTTTTTTTTTTTTTTTTTTATGTGCGCCCCCCTCTATATATGCAACCATTATTTTTACATTAAAAAAATTCTAACATAAGGGAAAATGAGCCAAAAATCTAAAACGGTCGGTCGGTCTGAGCCTCAGCTTTAGGTGTTCACAGTCAGAACATGCTAGAGCGCTGTGCATTGATGGGTATCGGTCAAGTGTTTATAGAATTGAACGTTGAGGAAAGAAAGACTAACGTTAGAGAACTATGAAGAAAAAAGCAAAAAAAAAAAAAAAAAAGGGGGCGCAGTGGTGAATCTCGCCTAGGGCGCCAAATGGGCTAGGTCCGCCCCTGGGTTCACTCAAGGTAGGTTAGAAAAATGTAAAGGCCTTTAATTCTGTGTACCTTAGTTCCTTGGGATAGGCAAGATTCACTGCATATGCAAACCCAACTAGCATGGAGCAAGCCCTTGGGAAATTACCCAGAGCAGTCAGAACTTTCACACCCTCTATGACAATACTGATGTCGTCGGGACCCTCTGATGTTTCCTTCTTGATCGTGTAGATTTTTGTTGTTTGTACAGCAAGGTCCTGCGACACACCATCTCCATCAGCATCCTGAAAGGGCAAGAAACTTTAGACTGTACAGCCACAGGAGAAGGTCCTATAATTGAACATCTCCCAAATTCCTTCCTTCCAACCTTTGGACAAGAAAACCAAATGGCCGTATTCACAAAACATCCTCAGGCTTAATGTTGCCCCCAACCCTTTTCTCTCTTTTTGATCGTATATATTTTTTTGTATTCAGCACAAAATCAAAATCAAAACAGTACAGATATGGAGATATACTTTACATCACGTTCTCAATCAACTTCATGTCTGTACCGTATCATTAAGAGACAGCTATGCTTGGGGAAGGGGAAGGGGCGTGGGGGACACAGACAAAAACCAACAACAAAACTAAATAAATAAATAAACAGGTAACCCAGAATATACTACGTGTCAACCTCTCTTCTCTGGGTGTAGTACAGCAGTAGCAAACATTCTCTTATACCAGAGCTTTGTTTGTATCACCATCACTGCATTACAAATCCAACCCTTCATCCTCCATCACTGACCTTTCTCAAAAGCATGTAAATGCATGCAGTTAGGATTGCGTCCTTCTTCCCGTTCACATATCCCTTCTATTCAGCACATAATCAAGACAGTACAGATATGCAGATATACCTTACAACTAGTTCTCAACCAACATACTGTCTGTACCGTGTCATCAAGAGACAGCTATGCTTGGGGAAGGGGCGCAAAAATAAATACATTAACAGAAACAAATTATAATAATATTTAAAAAAAAATTTTAAAGAAATAAAAAAATAAAAAATAAAAAACAGGTAAACCAGAATATACTACATGTGTGGTTCAAACCATTTAAAAAATAAAATGACAATCAAATGGGGAGTGAGATGAAAATAATAATTCGCTCTATACAAGCCCACTTTCTATCGAACTGTTCATCTTGCAACCTGATCGCGTGAATATTAAAGGCAACCAACTTGTGTTCAGCTTTTCGTTCAGCGTTTCTCTGATTGGCCACACGGCCAATCAATCAATCCACTAGCACACGCCCTTGCGGCGCGGCAGAAGCGCTGGTCGAACCAGCGGTGTTCTGTTGTGTGACTGTACTACAGCGGTGTTCTGTTGTGTGACTGTACTAAACTCTTCCACCACATGACCGACATTTGACATACAGTACACCTCCTATCTATGTTGGGATTATGTTTGGTCATGACAAAACAATAAAAATCGCTACTGTTAGTAATGCTGCCACCACCCACTTCAATGACAGAGCTCTCATATTTGCGAATGCATAAACTATATCTTAAATTATGGCGATGTGTCTAATATGGCTGTCGCGAAGTCATTGATAAGCGACAGCCATATTAGACACATAGCCATAATTTAAGATATAGTTTATGCATTCGCAAAATATGAGAGCGCGCCGCTGTCATTGAAGGGCTTCCTACAACAGAGCACCGCCGCTGCTGCTGTTGAAGCTGTATCAAGCCGGCGGCGGCGCACGAAAGCCAGGGATAAACCACCGCGTCGCCCCGCTGGCGCTTCAGGCTCAGCAGCCTCCACGGGCGAAATAACATATAACGTTACAGTTCAACCTGATCAGATGAGTCCTCTCCATGTCCTGAATTTCTTTAACTTTGTTTAGCCATTGGTTATGTGTTGGGGGACTGGGTTTTAACCAATTAATTGTGATCATTTTCTTGGCAGCAGTTAACAGTATTTGAAGAAGATACACACTTTTCCTTTCCTCAATGCCCTCTGGTATGACTCCGAGGATGGCAGTTTTGAAATCTTGTGGAATGTCCATGTCGAATACTTTTTTTTACATCCCTGAATACATCATCCCAGAAGTGACATAGTTTTGGGCATGTCCAGAAAATGTGTGTATGGTTACCTATTTGTTCACCACATCCCCTCCAGCATTTGCTTGTGGGAGTCGTACCTGCTTTAGCAGTCAATAAGGGGGTCTTGAAAAACCTACTAATGACCTTCCATTTATATTCTCTCCAGGAATTAGAATTAGTCACCTTATGTGCTTCAGTACAAACATCGAACCACTCCTCTTGTGAGATCTCCTGTTGGAGCTCAGCCTCCCACTTCAACTTAATGTATAGCGAGTCGTTGGGGTTCATTGATATTAGGTTTTGATATAATTTAGAACGAATTTTTTGTATTGAAGCATCAATTTGGATATTAGCTATAAAGCGTTCTATAGCAGAAGGGTGTCGAATTTTGTCCCAATCTTCCTGGTTTTCTAAAGAATGTCTTAATTGGAGACATCTGAAAAAGTCAGTACTAGGAAGGCTAAACTCCACTCTGAGTTGTTCGAAAGATTTAAGCTGGCCGGAGTGAATAAGTTGGTGAACAAATTTCAGACCCTTTGTGTAAAGTCCCCAATGAAACCTATTGAGGTCAGGCCCGATGTTGAAGGCAACCTGAACTCTTTCTGGACCTCTCTTCATATTTGTATCCTAAATCTGGACCACACACCTATTGAGTCCTCCCTTATCTTATGTCCAGAGAATAATAAGGTAGTAAGTTGTTTCTGTGTAGATAAGTCTTTTTCCATTTTTAACCATCTTGATGACAAATCATCTGTAAT
The DNA here is from genome assembly GCF_963971535.1 of Notolepis coatsorum. Taxonomy (NCBI): domain Eukaryota; kingdom Metazoa; phylum Chordata; class Actinopteri; order Aulopiformes; family Paralepididae; genus Notolepis; species Notolepis coatsorum. The sequence continues at coordinate 83,301,742 of NC_140177.1, read as the reverse complement.
CCAGGTGTGCAAGGGTCTAAGTTGAGCAGCCCAAAAATAATATTTGAGGTTAGGGAGGGCCAAACCGCCAGCAGTTTTGGCCAGCTGTAATGTTTTGAAATGCACTCTAGGTAATTTCCCCTGCCATATTAAACGTGAGAGTAATCGATTTAGTAAGTTAAAAGTGGGGTTATCAATTGGGATGGGCAGCATTTGAAACGGATACAGTAGTCTAGGGAGTATGTTCATTCTGATTATTTTTCTGATTTACTTTTCTCTCTTTTAACATGTGCTTCAACTTACATCATACTCCTTTAAGAGCTGATCTGTAGATTCCCCAAGGTACATCACCAAGCCCCGAATGGCAACATCTCTGGTTATGTTGATGCTCGGAGCCTGAAATGACACAAATAATCATTATTCTTCAGTATATTGCAGTGTGGAGGATGTGAGCAACTGCATCAACTGTGGGCCTATGGACGCCTTTACCTACTTCCTTACTGTTCATTGACTAGTTCAGCTTTTAACACCATAACCCCCCATACTAGTCACCAAACTCGGGGACATTCACATATTTTCAGAGTACATAATTATGAAATGAGTTTGTGTTTTGTCGCCTCACGCACACACGTGTGTTGTGTGTAATTACCTTCCATGGTCCTGTAATTATTATTAGAACTCCGAGCACCAAAACTTTGCAATTGGTTATGAATCCAAACCAGTGGAGTTCTCAATAAGCTGGTCAAATAAGAGTCCATCTCAAAATAAACAGAAATTAACCAAATACAATTTGAAAACTATTTTCCAACCAGGTGCCCCACATTAACCAGCCGCCAACTGTGTATTTAAAAGGTCTGCAACTATTTCATACTCTTTGTTGTAGAGAGAATGACAAACGAACAATACCTGCTGTATATTTCATATAAGCAATGATATTCCAGCAGTTTGACCACAACATCCCTGAAAATATTAGCAAACAGAAAAGTCATTGAAGAATACCTCAAGTAGGATAGCCTTCAACCTCATCCCCACGGCGCCACCCTTGGACTGGAAGAGGGCCAACAGCTTGGGAGTGTATTCATCCAGCTTGGACATGAACTGTGATTCAAGGTGCACCATTGTGATTCTTTGAAACTCATGGAGCTGAAAGACAAAAAGGAACATTGAACCCTCAAATGGTACAAGTACATTTCTAAAAACTGTATAACCATGAAATAAATAAAAACACAAAATCCATCCTCTTCACCATCACTGGCCTCTGGTAGGCCTACATCAGAATGGTCAACAGTCTGATTATGGTGACTCGCAAACACGTCTTGCTTAAAATCACTCAAAGAATAGCCTATATGGCTTCTGTTTTTGTGTTTGAGAAATGTATTGTATATATTTGTGCAAAAGTCACAACCTTTAAATACACAAAAGACAGTTTCGTGCCTCTTCAGATGCCTTCCAATATGCTGAAAGTAGTCCTTCACTGTAGGACATTGGCGACTGCAAACTAAACACTTAAAATTAATAATTCCTGGCCTTGAACTTTCTCCTGCTGCATGGTATCTGGATAAATGTGTGCGAAGGGCACCCTGTGTTTTGAATGTGCAAGGACAACCGTCATGTAGACATGGCTGGGGTTGTGCACTACCGAATGTTGCGTGTTGTAGTCTGTAATGCTTCAGTAGATTCCTCCTTGTAGTAGACAATGATTTGCAGATCTTACAGTTCCACCTCATAGTCCAAGCCTAAGATAAGAAAAAAAGTAATTAATTTACATACCCAAGTAAATGGAAGATTGTGCCACTTCTACTCGAAATATTTGCATGTTCACAAAAAGAAAATAGGGAAATTACACCGTGTTGTGGCTGATAACATTACAGCTTAGCTAGCATGATAGCTAGTTAGCAAGAACTGGTTGGCTAATATAGGCTAGCTAGCTAGCATGCGAGCCGACAGCATGGTGCCTGGCTGTTGCTACGTTTTAATCTTAACAGGTGGGTTACCGTGTCGGGCCTGTGCACTGAACACACACACAAGTCGCGGCACTTTGCGAGCGTCTAGAGGCTCTGGTTGCATTTTTCGCCCAACATATAAATACTGTTAGAAAGATCTATTTTTTGCCGTTCTAATGCAACCTCACTACCAATTCCGTGCCTCGGTTCTCGAGTTACATGACGATGTCAGGCAAGCGTCTTCTTAGCAAGAACTGGTTGGCTAGTATAGGCTAGCTAGCTAGCATGCGCGCTGACAGCATGGTGCCTGGCTGTTGCCATGTTTTAATCTTAACAGGTGGGTTACCGTGTCGGGCCCGTGCACTGAACACACACACAAGTCGCGGCACTTTGCGAGCGTCTAGAGGCTCTGAGTCTGGTTGCATTTTTCGCCCAACATATAAATACTGTTCGAAAGATCTATTTTTTGCCGTTTTTTTTTTTTTTTTTTGTCTTTTTCCCCCTCCATTTTCCTCCGATTTTCTCCCATCCCAATGTTAGTCGTATGCCAATTCCCAGTCCCTTCCTGGTCGCTGCGCACTTACCCCCCACAGTCAGATGATCTGGGAGAGTGGAGGCTACCACGTGCTTCCTCCGACACACGTCCAGCCAATCACCGCTTCTTTTCACCTGGCAGCGCGGATTCTCATCGAGAGGGCGTAGCGTGTGGGAGGACCACACTATCCCCCTCGAGTCCTATCCGCGCTTAGCAGGCGCCCCGACCGAACTGTAGGAGTCGCTGTTTACAACGACCCGGACCCACCCCGCCAGCTTCTCCCACCCTCTAATACAGCCAATTGTATTAGTGCAGACGGCCAGCCAAGCTGGTGACAACCCCGGAGCTGTGAGCTGGATTCGAACAGGCGAATCCAGCTCACAGCTCCGGGGCTGGTGACGAACGCAATCTCCGCTCGGCCACCTAACCGCCCTCTATTTTTTGCCGTTCTAATGCAACCTCACTCTACCAATTCCGTGCCTCGGTTCTCGAGTTACATGACGATGTCAGGCGAGCGTCTTTTTTTAGCAAGAACTGGTTGGCTAGTAGGCCTATAGGCTAGCTATAGCAAGCATGCAAGCCATGTAGACACATTAGCGAACCAAGATAAGATAGTGTAGGGGGAGTCGGAATTGCATGCACTCTCCTACAACAGTCGGAAAAAAAATTTCTCCTGAAATGTAAAACGTATTAATAAAAACATAGTGGTACTGCATTAACTTGAGAACAGGCAACAGATTAAATGTACTCGTAATTATTACTCACCTGGGTCCGTGTGCATGTACCACACTCGCTGTCTTGGCAATAGCATGATCCTTGCATGTGATTGGCCGCATCATCCACGTGGTGTCAAAATAAAGTCCCATTAGTTGGGCAAAAGTGCCAGGTGATTAAAACCAAAGACCTCCTAATGAGTAAAATCTATCAATTTTCTGCATCTCTGACATTGCTGATCAAATATAATTAAATTCGACTCAATGTATCACAGCTAATTTTATTCAACTAAAATTGTGTAAAATGCAATTAATAAATTGTTAAAATTCGTTGAATTCAGCCCAATTTTATTGCATACGGCACATAGTATTTTTTATTATGTATAAGTTACTAATAATAATTTAATAAATATTAATTAACCCCAATCCCAGTTTTTTGAGTGTAGCGTAAGTGCCAGGGCTCTCTAGGTGGGTAGCTAATAGTGTGCAGGGTAAGGGACACAGCATCTTCCACAGAATGGGTCTCTCTGTAAGCGAATTGAAGAGGATCCAGTGTAGCTGGAAGGCATGATTTAATGAAAGACATCACCAGGCGCTCCAGGCACTTCATGATTCCAGAGGTGAGCGTATACTAGTAATCAGACTAGAGGTTTCTGATTGTATAATCTACTCTGTGTTGTGTTTCTATAGTTCTAAGTCTGTTACTAAACAAAAACCACTGTTGTACGGCGGAGGATCAGGAATCAGAAGGAGAGGTTTCTATTTCCCAGAGTTTGGTTTATTTCAAAGTCAAAAGGTACAAAAATTACTCTGATTCAATTAAAATGGAATGTGCAATGATATAAGTGTACTCCGGTACTATGCCACCGACCACTGATATCAGACTAATCAAAAGCAGTTAAAAAGAATGATCTTCTTCAATGGCGGCAGTTTGTTGTTTCTTTGGTCACCAGGAGACAAAGGGATTGTATTCTCGTGCAGGGATTGTATTCTTGTTCAGTGTCTCCATGCAGTCCTCCGTCCGTCTCGCTGGGGGTAGAATGTTTCCAGAAGCTTCTTTCTGTCTGTCTATTTTGCAGTCTGTTTTAAAGGTTAAACTCCTCCTCTAGAAAATGATGACTTGATTCGTCAGGGGGCGGAGCTCTACGTCCTGATTGGCTAAGGCGCATAGCGGCCATTTTAGAAGTAGTATTATTTGAATCTAGAGGTAGTCCTGGCTATTTTTAAGCACAAAATTACTGTTCTGTTTAAAAGTTTTTAAAGTACAATCAGTTAATTTTACTGACTAATAGATTAAAGATTAGTTATGACAAGACTTAAACCGTGACTGTAAGTCTTTTCCTGGTTTTAATAGGTATTTAGGACCTGTATTTAGCCCTATTGGTTGTTTTTAACCAGAACAAAGGAATCTATTTTTCTATATTTCAAGTAACAGGTTATTTTACTATTCTCCAAATATTTTAAGTCTACTTGCAACAGTTTCTTTAATCCAAACTAGGTTTTGTTATCTAACTTATCCTTTAATGAGTCTAAAAACGGCGTACGTTGTTTTAAACTGACTGAAATTAAAAGGTCTGTATTTTACTGATATTTTGAGGTACAGTATTTAATGTCTATTTACATTAAAACTACGTTTTAAACCAAAGCTATTTTCATCTGTTCTAGCAAGACAGGAGGAGCCTCTTGGTTACAGGCATTTCCTCTGTGTCTTGCAGGAACACACGACACTCTTTGAAGTGATGTAGCAAAATGCTCTCCCAGGGATGTGTTATCTACAGTTGAATAGCAAATGGTTGATTACTTCATCCCCCCAAGCTCGGGGTAACTTCTAAGACCTTTCTCTACAAAACAGTTGGCTGACAACCTATTCAGCCCTTGGCTGGGGGCTGCAAAAGTCTATTGTTTGAATGTTTACAGAGAGGGGGGAAAAGAGTCATCTTAAGACTGTATTTAAATTTATGGTGTTACATTTCCCCCACCTGTGGTAACAAGAGGAACAAGACACACAGTATTGGCTTCCAATTCCATGACCAGCTTTCCAGTCTAATGGTAGATTTATTCAACACTATTATTAGTTGTGCTTATTTTAGAAGTCCAATTTGTACTTATCCTTAGTTTTGTCAATTATAGTTACTTCTTAGAACACATGTATCTTAATAACCTCTTTTAGGGAGAAAATAGAGACTATCTAAGGTGTTTGTGCACTGGCCTCACAGAGTTCAATCTCTCCCCGTCGCCGTTGACCTTTTGGGGAATCAAGACTCAACAATATTCCATATTCCATTGTAACAAGCTTGATAATAATAAATATCTATAGCTATAAAGAATGAGAGTACTGGAACAGTGTTAAATTCAAAGTGTTGTATTAACCAAAAAGAGGATCAAAATAAATGGGGCACCCCATAGCAACGTATGGTACAACAAAAATCATCTCAAACCAATAAGAACGGTCCTGTCAGCTTTACAGTCCATTAGCCCCAACATAAATGTTACCATGTATAATGTACCGTGTATAATGTTACCATGTATGTTTACCATGTACAATGTTACCATATATAATGTACCGTGTATAATGTTACAATGTATGTTACCATGTATGTTTACCATGTATAATGTTACCATGTATAATGTACCGTGTATAATGTTACCATGTATGTTTACCATGTACAATGTTACCATATATAATGTACCGTGTATGATGTTACCATGTATGTTTACCATGTACAATGTTACCATATATAATGTACCGTGTATAATGTTACCATGTCTAATGTTACCATGTATGTTACCATGTATGTTACCATGTATGTTACCATGTATGTTACCATGTATAATGTTCAGGCCTACCAGACCATGCAGCCTGCATGGTAGAGGTAGTAGTGTCCAACAACACTCAAACCTTTGAGTGTCCAAAAGGTGTTAAGTCCTGGGTTGATCCACATCTTAGAAAAGGAAAGGAAAAAGAAGTAATCCACTGGGAAAAACCACTGTAGCTGAACTGTCCTTGGTTACTGGAGAATCTTTTAGGAGGCCTGGAAAAATCCCCCCTTCCTCTCACAATAGCAGTAAGCAAACAAAACTCCATGAGGCCATGATTCCAATCCAAGATGGCCCCCTGATGGTTAGGACCGCCCCTAACCACACCCATACCTTGAATCTTAAAGGTCAAGTGACCCAAATATGCTGACATTGGCATATCCTAACATATTGGGCCCACACTTCATTTATCAACACATTGACATCTTCTTCATAAAGTAACACATGTTACACCATAACAGTTTGAGAATGGAATTATACCACAAGCGCTACTGGTAGGGGAGCTTTTTCGGGACAGGTGTTATGATAGACACTATACCCTGTTCAAGAGAGATGTTAAAAATATCTGCCAGAAAGGGGGCTAGCGGTTTCGCTCAGCACTTAGGGTGGCCAACCAGTCAGAGACTAATGGGCCTTTCTCACTCACCAATCGGGGTCGAATCAGCACCCCTGGGAACGGGGGGGAGTGTTCTCACTCAGACGGACACATCCCTTTTGTGTGTGAAGCGGCGCTGATTCGTAATACCCCCCGCTGAACCTGGGATGCTTGAAATAGGTGGTCTCGGGTGCGGGCCAGTGGGAGCGGGGGGCGTGACACACACAACGTCATTACTGTAATGCTTTTCATGCTTGCTTGAATTTTGGGCAGATAAAACCACACAGCAACAACTGGACAATACCCACAAAAACGATATTTATGGGCAATTTGAGAGTTCAGACCTCAACCAAAAACAAGCATGTGGAGCCTCACAGCTCAGTGTATGAAAACATGAAGCCGCGTTACAAAGCACAGCACTTCCCTGGCTCGCATTAGGCCACAATGCTATACTGTTATACTGGCATATTCCATTCACGTTAGCATGATGTAAGCTAACAAAATCGGGATCATCCCTATGTTCCCCGGGTCTTATGTTCCCCGGGTTCTATGTTCCCCGCTTTGATTGATTAATAGATTGAAAATTTGATTAATTTTTATTATTTTATTAATTATTAATGTCCGCCTTGTTTCGAACGGTTAAGCTTAGGCCCTCTTTCGAACTGGTTAAGGTTAGAGTTTGGAATCAGGGCTGGTGGTCTAAAATGTTCAATCAATCAATCAAAGCGGGGAACATAGAACCTGGGGAACATAGACATGCTCCCACAAAATCAGCGCCGACGAGACTAAACTCAGCTTTTGGTGTTCAATTGTGTTGATGTTAGTTTTGTTTCATCAACAAATGAGAGGCAGAACACACAGTGAATGTATCCGTTTTGTTTATTGCACGTTCTTTGCTGAAAAATAAGTGCTACAGGGCCAGTGGCTATACTAGACTAGTACTAGGCTAAGCTAACTAGCGTTAGCCGTTAGCTTAGCGTTAGCCCTGGGAAACGCTCAAAAGCGAACTCTACAACACCATCCATTCGTGATAAAATGGGGTGGGTTATATTGATAAGGCTTGACAACAGAGGTTCAAATATAACTTCATATTTATTGGTTATTTGTTCATTTTATATCAGCATCCAGTCTCCGCCGTTGTGTTAACAGTAACACACTTCCTGTTTACATTTTCGAACGTGACATCATCGCCTACGGCAAACGTAAACGCTCAAAACGCAAACCGTAAACAGAACCCGGAGCGAACCAAGACTGAAGTGTGTACACAAACTAGAGGGGGGAGAGGGAGGGGGGAGTTCGCATCAGATCTCGGAACGGACCGGAACAGAATGGAATGGAACCGAATGGGTGAGTGAGAAATGCCCCTAAGAGCCACAAAAATTACTGTGGTACCACAAAGAGCCACACCATATACCAGCGTTTCTCAACCTTTTTTTTCAGTCACGGCACCCTTCATGTGTTTATAGGTCTCACCCTCTGGCCTCTGAAGTTGCTAATGTCTTTTTTATTTGGGCCTCACAGGGTTAAAAGTACCCTGTGAGACCCACGGTTGCAAAATTACAAAATCACTTTTAGCCATTTAAAAAAAGAATGTTTATTTAAAAAAATGTAAGCACATATATAGTCAATTGGTCCTGTTGTTCAGCCTCACAATGCTATTTGATAGTAAATGTGTTTATATGTCCCACCCTCTGGCCTCTGAAGTTGCTAATGTCTTTTTAATTTGGGCCTCACAGGGTTAACCTCTTAAGCCCGAGATATACAGTAAAAGTGTATATTTTCAGCATTACGTTTGTTTACCAATTATTTTAACTGTTATTAGTGAAATATAAGATTATAGAAATCTCAGGGCATTGAGTCGGAAACCGGCGCATATTGCAGTGGCGGCCGGTGCATTCTTCTCCATGAGGGGCGCTATACCAAACATTTTGCAAACATGTACCACGCATTGGCGAATATTTAAGTAGGTACAACTATCACCATTGCCATCAATCAATATATGATCACAGTCAGTCAAATGCAGCCACGCTTCCAATATGCCCTACACAAACACGCCTCTCTCTCTCTCTCTCTCTCTCTCTCTCTCTCTCTCTCTCTCTCTCTCTCTCTCTCTCTCTCTCTCTCTCTCTCTCTCTCTCTCTCTCTCTCTCTCTCTCTCTCTCTCTCTCTCTCTCTCTCTCTCTCTCTCTCTCTCTCTCTCTCTCTCTCTCTCCTCTATCCCCCCCCTCTCTCTCTCACTCTCTCTCTGATCCATGCAAAAATAATCACTTATGTATATCTTGTCCTTTTTAACAAGTTACCATTCATTGTCCGGGTCATTATGCCCCCCCCCCCCCCCCGCAGCTAAATTAATTAGTTCAACAACAACACAGCATCGAGAGAGAGAGAGAGAGAGAGAGAGAGAGAGAGAGAGAGAGAGAGAGAGAGAGAGAGAGAGAGAGAGAGAGAGAGAGAGAGAGAGAGAGAGAGAGAGAGAGAGAGAGATCGCAACTCTCACTTGTTAAGTTGAAACGCACCACTGTCCAGCAGGCAGAAGGGCTTGATAAAGTATATCCACTGTCCAGACTGTGTTGATGTCCATCCATGTCCACTGCATCCATATATAGCTTCTTGTTAGCAAAGTTAGGCAACAAGTACTGTGAGTGACGAGCTGTGTCTTTGCCCATTTCCACGTCGAACAGCCTGCAAACTACCTGGCGTTCCTATCGCCCTGCTCTAAGACAAACTCTAACCTTAACTCTTTCCGTGCCACTCACGAGATATCTCGTGTTTTTTTATAGGTGGTTGAAAGCCACTCACGAGATTTTTCTGATTTTTTTATTTTTTTTTTGTGATCTGAAATCATATTGCATCACCCGAGCCTACCCGAGTATGCCGAGCGGCGCCGGCGATCATTGTGGAAAAAAGCGCCCCCTGTCGTCTCCCAGATGACATAAGTGATTTTGGAATGGACTCAATGAAAATGAATGGGGAAAAAAATCCGGTACTCCACATTTTCCAGTCCACTGATCCTGCCGGGGTTACCACAGTTCATTCTGGAACCTCAGATCCCCGCTGATCATGGAGTTCTACTGTATCGCGTTGGATCCATACACGTATCGATTTTTTCGAATGGTGATCAGGAATTGGAATATACCAGCTGGATACCATCTGATGTCAGGTAAGGACTCTATGTTATCAGTGTTAGGATAATCAGAGTAAGTTTGATGAAGTTATAAGCTGTTTTGTGAAATGTCTTCTTTCGGTTTCACTGTAAAAGTCCATGAGGAAATCAACGGGGCGATTATCCGTGCGCGGCTCGAATGTGCTTGCGTGCACGTATAATATTGATCATCTAGCGTTTATTTGAAAACGATTCATAAAAAGGCAGACGAATATCAACGTTGTGGAATATTCCAGTAAAAGGCGATTTTCATAGAATGCTCCAGAATGGGCTGTTTTTTATCTGAAAACGGGTGCTTTTCTAAATGCTCTGAAACGGAAATGCCGCGATAAAAAAACAATCTGCCTTGACAGCACTGACTGGAAAATAGTCTTTGATAATGCGATGGGCAGATTAGACACATAGCCATAATTTAAAACATATTAACATATTAACGTTAACATTGGCGCCGATGGTGGCATTCAGCCGGTAAAAAGGAAAACCCGGCGTGGCGCTCAAAGTGTTAACCAACTTTGAAAGTGTGCCTAAGCTTAACCGTCGAAAGAACTTGCCGTCACGCTCTAAGACAAACTCTAACGTTACCATAACCTACTTCGAACGAAGAGTGGCTAGGCTTTCCCAATGTAGAAACTGACGTCGGCCAATCAGAGAGCGTCTCCGAGAAATGCGGCTACGGAAATTATTGACGCTGCTTGCTTAGATGATAATAGATCGCTTGGAAACGCGCCCGGTTTCCATCATAATACATCATATTTCAACGCACAGCGAATTACGCACTGATTGGCTGCGACAGTACAGCGATGAAACCAGTGCACGCCCACTGTGAGCGCTATGCGTCTAGCCCAGGAGAAATGCGGCTATGGAAAGTATAGAGGCGGTATTATTCTCTAGCAGACAGTCACTTCCTGTTCATGAAAACAATTATTTGTATTTGATATATTAACGTTATATTGTGCATTGGAAACACAAACATACTTAACACTTTGATTGCCTAAGGCTAAATTCATGATATACCATAGGTTGCCAGCTCTATTTGTCTATGGAGAAGTTCCCCTTCTTTGCAGGGCTATAACTTTTTAAATTCTATTGCTAAATTGCCATTATTAGGGCCCATTCAATGTCCTATATGTATTGTTCAGGGTGTATGAACGTTAAACTTTTTCATTCACATATTCATACTAAAATATGATCTAAAGTATAAGTATGTTTGTATCTCTTTCTGCAGCTTTCTCCAGAACGTGATTTATAGCCCCAAATGCATTATATTGATGATCAAATACAGTTTGATAGCAATCGGCGCGATATAAAAAAATCCAACTGGACGGACTTCTGGAAGTTACTACACGTCATCTGATGTTGACCGGATGGGCGAGGGGGCGTTTATAATTCCGTGGGCAGCGTTATACCATTCATCTAATGTGGGTCAAATGTTCATCATAGCAGTTAGTGTCGAACACGGAAATATTACACGCTAAAACTCACCCCAGTCTCCGCGGGCCGTTGGGCGATCAGCGTGGGGTAGACAGTTTTCCATTATGGGATGTAAAAATATCCGGTCCATTTCCAGCTTGTATAATAGTATATACGTCCAAATCATGTTGTTTATCGAGTTATTGGCAACGGATCGCTATGTATTGTGACGAGCTAGAGTGCCGGAACCTATACCGAGTGCCCGGAAGTAATATGGGTGAACAGCACATCGTCCAAGTAACTTCCTGTTTGGCGATTGCGCCGATCGGCCACCAGATGGCGCTCTTGAACCGCTAGAGGGTTCAGTGGGGCTTTTTGGTGGGTCTCAGGCCAGCGGATGGGAAATATGAATCCGATCACAGATTTTTGAAATATTGATATCAAAGACGAGTTACGGCATCTTCGGCAACTTGAGCATGGCGGGGAAGGACGCCTAAACTCGTCTTCTGGCAGTTAAAGTGTTAAAATGAGTAAATATTATAAATTTTAAACATGTTTATTTGATTTCTAGGGCTCTCAAAAAAAATAAAAAAATAAAATTCTTCTTCTTCTCTCTTTTAACCAGGGAGGGCGGCGCTCTAGCGCCCCTATTGACCAGCCGCTACTGGCATATTGACAGGAGGAAGTGGCACAGCCAAAAGTGAGTGTAGTCTTTTGAAGGAAGAGACTCAGGGCTTTCGAATTTCGAAAAACGACCCTACCCAGCTCACACCAGCCCCTGTTAATCATCTGACTTCTGGATAAACTTTTTTATTTCTCTTATTTTTTGGGATTATCTCCCACAAACCTGAACGTTATTACCATAAAACAGAACGCAGTTAGTTTCTCTACCTTTCTGTGAACGTCTTGCAAAAAACGGTGTTGCAATACGATGAAAAATGGTGGAGAAATTTACATTATAAAAAAGATGGCAGAATTCAGGTCTGGTCAATTTTAGCATGGTGTTATTCACAGTCAAAGATAAAAAAAATCTTTTAAATAGAATTGATATTCTCCTTTGGTTCATTACAATTTACTCAAGCCTAGTAACATACACACTATTTCTGACACTGATCCATATATGTCCCTAGATTCAGATACCAAGATCATGCAAATGGACCAGTTGAAAAAAAATTGTAAATGTTTATTTTACGACCTTATGGAATGAGTGACATAAAAAATTTAAAAAAAATAAAATAAAAAAAATAAAAATAAAAAAAAAATGATGGAAGAGCCGCATATTGACGAGCCGCGAGCCGCGGGTTGGACACCCTGGAATGGCTTTCCTGCCATTTGTTCTCACCAGTGATTTCCTCACTTTCTGATAATACTAAGTCTGTACAGTTTGGTCTCAGTCTGGTACACATTGTGCCTCCATTTTCCGTGCGTCAAAGCGTCAATGTGTACAAGTTATTTTAGGTTGTTTGCTAGAGTAGCAACCTGAAACTATGCCTATTATTCAGATGTGCTGACTTGTCTTCTATCTCCCCTTTGTGCACAAAGACATGTTGACTAGTTTCCATTGATATTCTCACGTACAATGACGCGGGTGTCTCTTTCTTCTATCGGCTGGAATATGGATTATACGCAGTATCTCTGGACCATATTCATCATCCTTTTCCCTGTGTGACTAGCAGGCGGTACCAGCAGGGGGGCTGTGGCAGGCAGAGAGTGTCCGAGAGAGATGGGAAGGAAATAAATGGAGGCGGAAGAGGGGAGACGAGTCCTCTTCTGCTTGGGATGTTGCTGTGAACGGTCGCAGCTGCAACGGGAGGTGCTTTGGAATAGCCCCGTTAAAGAACCCCCAGAGAGCCCCGCCGGAGCGAGCGACGGGTTATCATAGGAGTATCCGTGATAGTGCGTGAGTAAGAGAGACTGAGCCACCGGACTGACGTCCATAGTTGTCGGGTTACAGTAGCAGTGTGACGGTATAATTAGCGTGCGGCTAACGGCTATATCGACTCCAGTGCAACCCTAGCGTGAGGCGCTGAAGAAGACCGGTGGTATAGTCAACCTCGTGTAGCAGGTGGGCTGTTTTGGGACCCAGAGTGTAGCTTCAGTGTGAGTGAGGGCGAGTTTATATATGCGCGCCGTCGACTCTGCACCGGCTGTTTACAACCGTTCTGCACCGGCTGACTTCAGGCCAACACGGGAGATCGTCCCGACCGGCAGAGGTCGCCAACACCCAGCACACGCTCTCAGCTCACTACTGCCCCTGCTTCAGCCCCGCCTGCTAGCACCCGCGACGAGAGCGTTCGACGCCATCTTGCCACCCGGACGGTGGTGGTGCGGCGCGGCCGCCATTTTGGGTTGAGTACAATTGAGCATCAATGCTCCGGATCTATTACACAGTACACAGTGTGGTGCAGCCTGCGGGCGAGCTAATGGTTGCTAACTACAGTTCTAGGGGTACCCCATTAACAATACATGCCGGCATTAGCCTAGGACTTTTGTTAGGTATTTGTGGGCCCACATTTTTGGTTTCTTTGAGTGTGATAACGTGTTTGTGTTTAATAATATTTTCCCATCTAATTAACCCTTTCCCTGTGGGGAAGTTACAGACCTGGTGCAGTATAAATAAAGCCTAGAGAGGTATTATTCTTGCCGTATAATTAAAGCCTGTCAGAGGTATTATACAGGGTGAAGACCCAGGCGTGGGCGATGAGTCAAACACATTGAAGTATATTATCCCTGATATTAACCCAGAGGTGGGTGTATAATATACATGTTTATGAGGTATGGAGTTACAGAACTATAGTGGGACTTCAGTCCATTTGGTCACTATTATTAAATCAGTTTAACTGACCAGCATAATTACCATTAAAGAATTAGATGGGAGTTCTGTGTGCGTGTCCCTTCATGAGCCGTTTAACAACTCTTTTGGTGTGGGTAACGTTAATCCAATTAACCCCTTCCTATTCCACCTTTCCCTTTTTATTGTAAGGTTTCTAGTGGTCATCAAGGGAGGGTACTGCTTGCGGGAGGGACGAATCTATTTAGGCATATCAGTCACTAGGTGTGGGAGGGCCCAAGGAGGTAATCAGGGAAGTGAGAGGGAGTTGGGGAGTACTGCTGACCGCCCCGGAGAGGCTAGGAGGACCAGAGTACCAAACCTGGTTGGTAAATCCCGGGCCCCATTCACTCTCACTACCGGGTCCCAGGTTGACGCTCCAGGCCCAAAGACGAGGGTGCAGTCAGACGGAGCTCTACTGTGTCCAGCTACCTTGTGACTGCCAGCAACCGTTCCCACGAAGCAGGGATAATCCACCCTGCTACACTAGGTTATTCCCACAGTCTGTTACATGCAAATTCGTTTTGTAAAAAGTAATGGCTTGCAAGCCCTGCCACAGTCGCCTTGAGTCCTGTTGGCTAAATTGGGTTTCTAGTTTTTGTTTGTATTGATGTTTAGTGGCCTTGATGCTTTGTCAAGATTATATTTGGCTTTGACGTTAATGTTCCTGTTAAATCACGGCTTTTGGTTGGGATATATCTTAACCATTCTGTCAATACAGAACTTAAAATAGTCAAGGGTGACATCACAATACTCAAATTTGGGGCCAAAAATGCGCTCCAGTCTGTAGGTTCCATGCATTCTTGTTTGAGTACATTGTGTGAGTACTCATTACTGAGTAATGTTACATTTAGCAGGTGAATATGGCCATCTGTTGTTGCCTAATGGGTTTTGCCATCTTATGATTATTTGCAACACATTTATTTTATGCTAAATGCAGTACATTTGTTTTTTTTGGACAATATGTCATTTGGGTTATTTATTTAATTTAATAAACATACATTTGCATAAAGCAAGCATATCTGTCAACTCTCATGTTGACATGTAAATAGCCCTTAAAAAAATAACTCTTTGGTAATTGTTTTACAATATGTGATTAATCACAGTTAACTATTGTAGTGGAATAATTGTGATCGCATATCAATTAATATCCTTGCTATATACACCTATAGAATACATTGGCCTTAAGCAAACAATACTGTGTCTGCCTTCGTGACATCTTGACGTCCTGTTTTATCATGTGACCTCGACACGACCACAGGGTCTGACTTCGTTACATCCTTTGACCATGTACCACATCTGGGACCTATATGTTTACAATTCGTATGACACCTCAAATGAGATAAGCCTTTGATATACAACTAAATACTGTGTCCATAATGACCGCATGGCCCATTGTAATATCTGTGACCAAGGTCTGTTTTATATTCACATGTTAAACACATAATCACCTTTTGTTTCCCAAGGCCTGATATATGTCCCAAGAGTTTCAAACTGATGACACATTGCGACACAAAGGAGACAATTGACCCTTCTGTGGACTCACATTACAACACAAGGCAGACTTGACCTTCTTACAATCTCTGCCAGGCAGCATAAGCTTTCACATTTGGGCCACCTTTCACTTCCTGAAAACACACACACATAGACACACACACACATAGACACGCACACATAGACACACACACACATAGATACGCACACACATGCACACACATGCATGTGCACGACAATTTATGCGATCTCTGGCAAACAGGGACTTCCTCTATGAAACTAACTGACTACAAGTGTTTTACGGCATGTCAACTGTCTCAAGTTCACAGGTCAAGTGATGTTGCAAGACAATGCAACACCTCACTTCCTAAAAACACACACACACACACACGCCCACGCATATGTAAGCACACACACATAGCCGTGCACACACGCACATACATACACAAGCACACACATGCACGTGTAAGCATAACACACACACACACACACTTTCACTTCCTGAAGTCACACTCTCACACACACACACACTGACAGGGAGGGCTATATAATCTCCTGAATTCCATCTATCAGCACACATGTTGGCATCTTGTATTGCTTACTGTCAGTATGTGTCCAGTCCTGTGTGACTGCCCAAATAAAACGAACAAACGTATTTGTTTTGCAGTTTTCATCTTTCTTTCAACAGCTCTCTTGCTATCATAGATATTTTTCCATTACAACTTGGCGTACGAACAAGGATACACTGTCGCTGGATTCAGACGGGACCGGCCGAACGGAGGTGCAAGCAGGCCTGCCAAATCTCTACCTCGACACCAAAGCCTGTCCGAGAAGAGGGATTCACTCATCCGCACGACCGGGCCGTCTGACAACAGCGCACTTGTATCGAACCAGAGGACACCCCTTTTGAAGCCTCGACCCCCGGGTGAGCTGTTGAAATTCAGATCTTACTAAAAACATTCAAATTTTTTTGGGTGGATAATAATCTAACCTAATAAATGCTCTATGTTCCTATTTTATAATCTTTTAAACACGCACTAACCTCACCACTGAGGAGGGGTGCCGTCTTGCTGGAATCTCATTATCTCACAAAGATTCCCGCTGGGGGAGTGAAGTTTACCAGGGTGGGGTATCCCACAGTTTTCAAGGTGTTGTGTAAAAAACAACAACCAGTTGATATTACGCTGTCAAGGTTTTGTGTAAACAAAGACAACCAGTTGATATTGCAGTTTTCAAGGTTTTGTATAAAAACAACAACCAGTTGATGTTGCAGTTTTCAAGGTTTTATGTAAACAACCAGTTGATATTACAGTTTTCAAGGTTTTGTATAAACAACAACCAGTTGATATTGTAGTTTTCAAGGTTTTTATGTAAACAACCAGTTGATATTGCTAAAAGTTTTTTCTGAAGTTTGTACTAAAAACGAAATTTCAGAGGTCGCGGTCAGAACAAATTGTTTCCTGACAGAAGCCGACAGTTTTTCGCTGACGTTTGTTACTAGAACCAAATTTCAGACTCAGATAGACGTATCTGTTTAAAGTATCCGTGTACACGAAGAATTGGCTTTTGCACAAGTACGTGGCAAAAGTTGGGTAAAGATGCTTAAAACTCCTCCAGTGGAACCCTGTGCGACAAGAGGTGTTCATTCCTTATTGGTCAAAGAAATGTGGTTTTCCAGCAAACGGCTCTTTTTCGTTAAATCAGATTGACACACCAGACATAAAATTACAAATTGATGAAAGGAGGTGACAAAGTAATGACAAACAAAAAATTTGGACTCAAATACAGACATAAAAACTAATTAAAGAATTGTTTGTTTCTCTCATGGTGAGACTATCTGCAGATAGATTAAACATCGCTGGCGTTACAATTTGTGTTCTTATCATGGTGTTGTTGTCACTGATATAATGCTGTATGCTTTTTATCTTTGGATTATTTTATTTTCTTGCTTACTCTGCGGTTTTATTGTGTTTTGTTTCTGTTTCCTATCTAGTCTTTTTTGAAACAAAATTTGCTATAAAGGGCACATGAATATTTTCAGAATTTACACATAGCTAATAATTTAATTTACGGACGGGCGCAAAATAAATTATGACCGAAAATCAAACCAAACAGACGGGCCCATTCCTCTGTGACGTATGTGGAAGAACAGACCCCGGCTGTGAGCAAGGACCCACAGAAACCGAGTTAAAATTAAGAAGAAAAAACGCGCAATTAAAACGAGAGTTATCTGACAGAACCCGCGAGTTCATGGACATCGATGACGAACACTGGCAAGTTTTGGACATGTTGTCACAGGTACTCCTCCGGTTAACGGGAGAACAACAAGCCTACTAAAACAGATATACATCATTGTCAAAGTGACAGACACTACGTTTAAACACTCCGTTTTCAACATCCACATATCAGACAAGGCGCTTGGTATAAAGAACACGTAATTATGTCAGAATTGGCAGTCAAAGCCATCACAGATAGAACAGTAAAACGTGATGAATGGAAATCATTAAGAGATTTTATAAATGCTAACAAAAAACTAGGATACGTACACCACTGTTTTGGGACAAATTCCGGAATTGAAACCATTAGACTCTCATGTGACATGACACTGGTTGCCCTATCAATCCTGAAGAAATAAATTAGAATTAACAGCCGACGGTACATTCAAATCCCTGTACTTTTCTCTCTCTCACTGCCTCTAGCGGAGCCGGGTCTCGGCGCCTTGTCCTCCCTAACTCGACCCTCACAACCTGGCCTGCATTCCGATGACACGGTGCAAGAAACGCAGCAGCAAGGAGCTGAGGCCCTCGACCCTCATCACCCCAGCCCCCGACCCCGATAACATGCTGGGCCTGAGGATCGACCACATGTGGCGTGAGAAGGGCAGGGTGACCAGGTGGACGGGCGCGGTCCTGGAACACTACACTATGGACAACAGTTGCCTCTACATTATCAAGTACGACAACCTCGACTGCGTCTGTGGCATCGAACTGTTCAAAGACAAGCGCGTGTCCGACCTGCGGGTGTTGGCAGAGAAAGTCGTGAACAATAAGATCAAGGCACCCCCCGGCGCAGAGGAACTGGTGGGGCAGGCCGTAGAACACTTCTTTGAGGAGGAGGACGGGGAAAAGAACGCGTGGAGGGGTATGGTCCTGTCCCGTGCCCCCGTCATGACACACTGCTATTACATCACCTACAAGAACGACCCCGTGCTCTATATGTTTGAGCTCTGGGATGACTACAGGGACGGAGACCTCCACATCCTGCCCGAGTCAGAGATCAAGCACTTGATGCCGGGGAACAGGAAGACGGACGAGGAGACAACGAGTCTGGTGGCGAAACGAGTGCAGTATACCACAGACGAGGGCCAACAGAGAACCGGCCGGGTGATCTGTCAGGTCCCCGCCACGCCCGACGTGTATTACATCAAATACGACGACGACTTCCACATTTACGTCTACGAACTAGTACCCAACCCCGCTCCTGGTGACATAACCCCACGGGTGACATTCCTGCCTGATGAGGAAAACACTCTCCCACGCAGTCCAGACGAGAAAAGAAAAGATGAAGATTCTCCACCACAACCGAGAGTACCCACAAGGAAAAGACGGCGAGGCCCCCAGAAAACAAAGATTTGATAACCAAAGACTGTGGCCTGCCAAGGGTGGATTTCGTGGGGACAACAGAACATTTCGCTTGCCATGCCGGAGTGGGGGTCCGAGGGATGGACGGGACAGACGCACCGAGATCCGGCCTCCATCCACACAGGGAAGTAAAGCACACACACACACGTCCGGCTGAAGTAGAGAACAGCTTGTTAAATGGTTATAGCCTCTAAAACAACAAAAGCGCCTGATACAGTAGTAAATCGACACCGGCTGACTGACGCTACGCTTACCCATATGACAATGTTTGAAAATACCTTATGAAATAGTTATACAATCACTATATGATTTCATAAAGGTCATAGTATTTCCTTTACAATATCACTATACAATCTATAAATGATTTAGAGTTCTCTTTCCGAAAAAGAGGTATTTTCTGTCTCCTATAAACCGGTTATGCTGTCGCTCTCCCGGGTCGTCTGGCTTGGGGCCCCAGCCAGGGGATCGGGGGGTGAGAGGCCACATA
Source organism: Notolepis coatsorum (assembly GCF_963971535.1). Classification (NCBI taxonomy): domain Eukaryota; kingdom Metazoa; phylum Chordata; class Actinopteri; order Aulopiformes; family Paralepididae; genus Notolepis; species Notolepis coatsorum. The sequence goes on along the minus strand of NC_140177.1, from coordinate 83,282,135 downwards.
ATGCAGGAAGGCGGGACATAGAACTTAGGAGACCACAAATATTTGTTCTGAAACATATCCTTTGAATTTTATTTATCAACACCCATATATATATATTGTATGTTATTGAAGCTATATACAAACTGACATTTTGACCGTTTATCAGGGGTGGTAGCTTTCCCCACTCCAATCCCACCCGGCCAGAGGTTTTTTCCTGGGCCCATGTGGACGAGGGGCCAGCGGCAACACAGACAGTGACCACGACCGGAGGCTGCAAACCTTTCTGACCACACCACCAGCCTGTCCGGCGTGAGACGAGAGAAGCAGACTGGCACACATCCCCCCAAACACGCACATCCCCCTCAACACGCTGAGTGTGGTGTCCTATACACACACGCACACAGAGCCCCGACCCAGGCGGACATCCCCCGCTGATCGTTGTGCCCCCCCACACTCTCTCTCTCTCTCTCTCTCTCTCTCTCTCTCTCTCTCTCTCTCTCTCTCTCTCTCTCTCTCTCTCTCTCTCTAAACGAACACTGAACAATTTTCTCTGATAACGCGCGTTGAACAATTGGCTCACTCTCTGAACGCTGCTACGGAGCCTGGACACTTCGCCCGTGTTTTTCTCTATAGCTCTGTCTCTCTCTCGCCTACCCATTCAGAGGAAACATGCAAGGATGAAGTGGACGACCGCGGCTCCTGTTACACACAACTGTCATTGCTGATTTACTACTGCTGAGTTTTTTTTACACAATGTATATTCTATTTCAAATTAGTTTGACGGCGCTTTTAATTGTCCGTTTCGCATTGTTATTTTTTTATATACAGAGCATTGCTTGGCTGCTGAGCCACTTATAAAAAGGGTGAAGTAATTGTCATACAATATGCATTCGAACCGTGCCTTAGTTGTCATGTTTTTGATTCCCATTTGAATTTGGTGAAATTTAGCTTTGTTTCAGATAAACATTTGCCTTTTATTTTGATTAAATTTGATTATTATTTTACTCCACTTACCTATCAACTTTGATTATTATTTTACTCCACTTACCTATTAGATTTGATATGAACAACTTTTACGCCACTTACCTATTAAATTTGATATGAATAACTTTTCCTTATTGTTTATCTTTAGATCCTCAGACCTTGCATGCCCCATTTGCCTTTACTTTAATTACCTCTTACAGTTCTGTGTGACTGCTAATTTCTGTTTAGAGGCAATGTTTGGAGTCGATACGATTTGTAGAGACCTTTTGTTCTACGTACTGTTTTGTATTTCTGTATGCCTATAGTGTTTTTTGTATTTTACTAGCTATTTCCCTGCCACAACATTCTACCTCATACTTACCTCATTTTTTTACGGGCCGTGTTTGATACGATTTATCTTTAGATATTAGACTATGTTTGATTGCATTTGTCTTTATATGCTGTAGTTTGAATTTTGATTTTTTTTTCCGCTGCTATACTCACTCAGATTCGATGTTGTGTTCTTGGCATATTAATTCATATTGCGATCAAAAGGGTGAAATTGTAGTGGAATAATTGTGATCGCATATCAATTAATATCCTTGCTATATACACCTATAGAATACATTGGCCTTAAGCAAACAATACTGTGTCTGCCTTCGTGACATCTTGACGTCCTGTTTTATCATGTGACCTCGACACGACCACAGGGTCTGACTTCGTTACATCCTTTGACCATGTACCACATCTGGGACCTATATGTTTACAATTCGTATGACACCTCAAATGAGATAAGCCTTTGATATACAACTAAATACTGTGTCCATAATGACCGCATGGCCCATTGTAATATCTGTGACCAAGGTCTGTTTTATATTCACATGTTAAACACATAATCACCTTTTGTTTCCCAAGGCCTGATATATGTCCCAAGAGTTTCAAACTGATGACACATTGCGACACAAAGGAGACAATTGACCCTTCTGTGGACTCACATTACAACACAAGGCAGACTTGACCTTCTTACAATCTCTGCCAGGCAGCATAAGCTTTCACATTTGGGCCACCTTTCACTTCCTGAAAACACACACACATAGACACACACACACATAGACACGCACACATAGACACACACACACATAGATACGCACACACATGCACACACATGCATGTGCACGACAATTTATGCGATCTCTGGCAAACAGGGACTTCCTCTATGAAACTAACTGACTACAAGTGTTTTACGGCATGTCAACTGTCTCAAGTTCACAGGTCAAGTGATGTTGCAAGACAATGCAACACCTCACTTCCTAAAAACACACACACACACACACGCCCACGCATATGTAAGCACACACACATAGCCGTGCACACACGCACATACATACACAAGCACACACATGCACGTGTAAGCATAACACACACACACACACACTTTCACTTCCTGAAGTCACACTCTCACACACACACACACTGACAGGGAGGGCTATATAATCTCCTGAATTCCATCTATCAGCACACATGTTGGCATCTTGTATTGCTTACTGTCAGTATGTGTCCAGTCCTGTGTGACTGCCCAAATAAAACGAACAAACGTATTTGTTTTGCAGTTTTCATCTTTCTTTCAACAGCTCTCTTGCTATCATAGATATTTTTCCATTACACTATGGACAACAATAATCATCATATGTGGAAATGACCACAGCAGTGTACGATGAGTGTATTGTAGTAGTATTGTAGGGGAAACCTTTTAGTTTGTCCAGACCAGGGTGGCTGAGCTCTGCCTTTCAGTGATCTGCCCTGCTACTGTACAGGAACAGTTGATACCAACCTGGGGGCATTCAACTTCACAAGACAGGCACACACACACACACACACACACACACACACACACACACACACACACACACACACACACACACACACACACACACACACACACACACACACACACACACACACACACACACACACACACACACACACACACACACACACACACACACACACACACACACACACACACACACACACACACAGGTTGGCTGGTGGAGTGACTGATAAGGCTAGCAAGGATACAGCAGGTGAATGATGCAGAGAGGAGAAAACCGGTGGACTTGTCTCTTTCGCTCTCTCCTCACGCTGTTAGCTGTGGCACTAGACTTCAGCTTTAGGAACACTATCATTAAGTCAACTAGTTTTTCTGCTCATGCATGGGTCACTGAGTCAAATCAATATGCACATTGCCCTCTAGGTGGTGCCAGCTGAAATCATAATCGACACTTGAACCACAAACACACACACGCACACACACACACACACACACACACACACACACACACACACACACACACACACACACACACACACACACACACACACACACACACACACACACACACACACACACACACACACACACACACACACACACACACACACACACACACACGCACACGCACGCGCACAGACAAACCTGGAACAATTTGTATACAATTTCTTTGGCACATTTACATTAAGGAAATGTCTGATGACCTGAATGTCATTCCCTCCCTTTTTATCATTCATAACCTTATTCATCTAGTGGCCACAATGCAACATCTATCAAAAGAAAATATGCTCGATCGACCGCATCAAACTTGATCAGGCAAATGAAAACGCACCCAGATAATGTTGGGTCAGACACTTGGTAATGTTAGGGCCTATGGACGGTTAGCAAAAATTTCAGTTTTTGCTGGCTTTGCCATGACTATGAAAATGATTGAGTAATCAGGCGGCTATGTGGCGTAGTGGGCAAGGCGCTCGCCACGAATGACGGAGACGCTGGTCTTGCCTGTTCGAGCCCAGCGCTCCACATTGCTTTCAGTTTAGCTGGTCGTTCATACTAATACACATTGGCCGTATTAGGGGGTGGGAAACTGATGGGTGGGGATCGGGTGTTGTGGACAGCGACTCCTACAGGTCGGTTGGTGCGCCTGCGCAGTAGAATCAGGAAGTGTCGGGGGCAGCGTGAGCCTCCCACGCGTTACTCCTCGCCACTGAGAGATCGAGCTGCGCAGGTGAAAAGATGCGACTGCTGTTACCTCAAGTACCGGAGGGGACTTGTGCTATGTATGACTTAGTCCACATTGCAGCCGGCTTGTGGGAGGCAAGAAACAGCGTTCGTGACAGGGGAGGGTTGAATTGGATGATACGAAATTGGGATGGGAGAAAATATAGAAAATGGGAGAAAAAAGTGGATAAAAAAAAAGAAAATGATTGAGTAATCATCCACATTCCGTTAAAACCGTTAATTATTAACATCAACTACAGGCAGGTTATACGTTTATTGTTGGCCATGTAACGTTACTTGTTAGGAACTGGTAATGGGTAGGCTCAAATGCACAACACAGGAGACAGAAGAATGTTCAACCCCAAGGGGCATTTAATAATACGTTGCAAAAATGAATGAACACCAGTGTGGTGTGTTTGTGCATCTTAAGCCTGGTGGGTGGATAACTGTGACCAGTGGGAAGCACAGGAGTGAAGCTGTGAAGACAACAGAGAGAAAAACAAATACGTTTTCATAGCACAAATGAGAGGAAGCACATGGAAAAAACAGGATACAAAAACAGGAAAAAACATGAGATGTCAAAAATCACGGGAAGAGTGGATACACAGGAACACAACGGGAATAGGACTAACATGGAAAAAACGCAAACACATTGTCATGGGAAGGAATCTCAAATATACTTGCCAGGCTATCTTAAGCAAAGATCTGACGCTGATCCTGGTATCTTATCGGGTGGTGTGGTGAGTAGCAGGCAGGCCATCAGCTCATAGAGCATGCGCCGAAGTGCAGGGAGTGTATGGAACAGACACGGGGTAGAGACAGACACGGAGGTGTGTGACGGAGGCAGAGAGGGTTGTGGAGGTAAATGGTAAATGGCTGCTTTTTTATATAGCGATTTTATCCAAAGCGATTTACAATTTGTTACTCACATTTTACACATTCACTCATACATTCACACACCGACGGCGGAGGCAACCATGCAAGGTGCCAACCTGCTCATCGGGAGCAATTAGGGGTTAAGTGTCTTGCTCAAGGACACATCGACACGCTGCCCGGGAGGAGCGGGAATCGAACCGGGAACCTCCGGATTGCCAGATGACTGCTCTACCTCCCGAGCCACTGTCACCCCTGGAGGTGAAACCGTAACAGGACCCCCCCCCCCCCCCCGAGCGGGACACTCCTGTGGACCGGGGTGTCCGGGTGGGCTTGGTAGAAGTTAAGGAGAAGAATGGGAGACATGGTCCCCTCGGGGATAGGAGCAGAGAGCTCCCCGGAGACGGGACCTGGGAACCCCACAGGGATAAGAGCAGGGAGCCTCCCAGAGACGGGACCTGGGAACCCCACAGGGATAGGAGCAGGGAGCCTCCCAGAGACGGGACCTGGGAACCCCACAGGGATAGGAGCAGGGAGCCTCCCAGAGACGGGACCTGGGAACCCCACAGGGATAGGAGCAGGGAGCCTCCCAGAGACGGGACCTGGGAACCCCACAGGGATAGGAGCAGGCAGCCTCCCAGAGACGGGACCTGGGAACCCCACAGGGATAAGAGCAGGGAGCCTCCCAGAGACGGAACCTGGGAACCCCACAGGGATAGAAGCAGGGAGCCTCCCAGAGACGGGACCTGGGAACCCCACAGGGATAGGAGCAGGGAGCCTCCCAGAGACGGGACCTGGGAACCCCACAGGGATAGGAGCAGGGAGCCTCCCAGAGACGGGACCTGGGAACCCCACAGGGATAGGAGCAGGGAGCCTCCCAGAGACGGGACCTGGGAACCCCACAGGGATAGGAGCAGGGAGCCTCCCAGAGACGGGACCTGGGAGCTCCACGGAGACATTGAGGGGAAGGTCAGCAGTAGACAACCAGACCTGTTGACCAAGCTTCCCGGCGACGGTTGGCGCTCCGGGTGGTCCGTGCAGAGTGCACAGAGATCCAGACCCGACGCCAGCGGTGGAGGTGGGCCTGGACCGATCGCACAGAAGTGTTGGCCTCCTGGATAGGAAGCAGCGGTGGCTGGTACCCCAGGGAGCACTCAAAAGGCGGCCAGCCGGTGCAGTAGTTGCCCATGGCGTTTATGGAGTACTCGACCCAGGGTAGGTCTTTGCTCCAGGAGGATGGATGGAGGGAGGATATACAATGGAAAACCGACTCCAGGCTCTGGTTAGCACTCTCTGCCGGGGTGGTAGCCGGAGGGGAAGCTGGCCATGGCCCCAATCCCAGCACAAAAGGCTTGCCAAACCTTGGAAGTGAACTGGGGACCACGGTCAGAAACCACATCCTGGGGGAGCCCGTAGAGTCGGAAGACGTGGGTGGTGAGTAGCTCCGCCGTCTCTGTGGCGGTCGGGAGCCTTGCCAGGGCTATCAACCGTACGGACCTCATAAACTGGTCCACGAGGGTCAGGATGACAGTGTTGCCCAGGGAAGGAGGGAGACTGGTCACGAAGTCCACGGAGAGGTGGGACCAAGGATGACTGGGCACGGAAAGGGGCTGCAGCAGGCCCAATGGTGGACGGTGGGACGCCTTGTTCCTAGTGCAATCGTAAGGCCGGTGTGGAGGGAGGGTGCGGGCTCTCTCCTTACTGACAGCCTCTCCTAGGTTGTAGTAGACCTCTGGCACAGAAGAGAGGTTGGGAGGAGCTGGAGGCGGTCGCGGTGGCACTGGCGGGGTCTGGGTACCGCAAAGACACCGTGCGTAGCAGGCATTGCTCCAGCTGAGGATATGTCCCTCGGCGTAGCTGACATCGAGAACGTGACACTCGAGCCAGGGTCGTCCCCGGATGAGAGGGGCCTGGGGAGACTTCAACATGTAGAACCGGATCTCCTCCACATGGTTCCCGGAGATGGTCATGGAGAGGCGTCTCGAGCGGTGGGTAAGGGGCCCCAGACTGTGTCCATCCGGGGCTGAGACGGCGAGTGGGGATTCCAGAATGGTGAGAGGAACAGCTGCAGAGCGGGCCAGCTGGGCATCCATGAAGCTCTCGTCTGTTCCTGAGTCAATGATAGCTCGGACGGAAAGGGTTCGACCCTGCCAGGAGAGGGTGACATTGAACCTGGCCGGGTTTGTGGATGATGGGGAGTGGGAAATATGATTAATCCGAAATCCCCGTTCGGGTGAGTCTCTTCCTCTTGGTCGAGAAGGGCATGTGTCACGGAGGTGCCCTTTTACCCCACAGTAGAGGCACAAGCCCTGAGTCCTCCTGTGCAACTGCATCGGCTCCTCACTCTGCTCCTCACCGGAGGATGTGGCAGAGGTTGGCTCCCATACAGGGAGGGGGCTGGCTCTGGGTGTGGGTAGAACTGGAGTAAGATCCTGGAGAGGCGACGAGTTGGCCTGATGGCAGGTCCTCTCTCTCCCACGCTCCCGGACGCATTCATCAACGTCGATGGCCAAGGCGATCAAGTCGTCCAGGATGGCCGGTCTGTCCCTGACAAGCTCGTCCCTAATGACCTCACTCAGACCCTGGCGGAAAGCGCTCCTCAGCCATGCATCGTTCCACCCACTTCCAGTGGCAAGGGTACGGAATTCTGTAGCGAAAGCAGCGGCCGTATTGGTTCCCCTGGGAGAGGGACATCAGACGCACCCCGACATCCTGGCCAGCGGTAGGGTGGTCGAAGGCCCACTTGAACTCTGTGAGAAAAACCGCATAATCGTTGAAAAAGTCGGGCCAGGCTATCTTAAACGAAGATCTGACGCTGATGCATGGATATCCTGGTATCTTGTAGGGTGGTGTGGTGATTAGCAGGCAGGTGCGGTCTCCATCCATCAGCGTGATGATAATCAAGTGTGCCGTTTGCGTGCTCAAAGAGCGCGCGCCGAAATACAAGGAGTGTATGGGACAGACACGGAGGTGTGTAACGGAGGAAGAGAGGGTTGTGGAGGTGAAACCGTAACATTACTGGCTTATTAGGTTACCAATACACTGGGTTTGAGAGGCTAGAGGGATATATTCATGTATAGATTATAAACACACACACACACACACACACACACACACACACACACACACACACACACACACACACACACACACACACACACACACACACACACACACACACACACACACTCTCCCTCTCTCTCTAAAAATAGCATTGACCCAGATAACCTTTTGAGGATGTCACCCTCTCTGGCAAAGTACTAAAGCAGGTACTTCACTCACACTCCACCCCCCCCCCCCCCCCCATAACAGCACCAATACAGAAGTGCACACCTTCACAAAAAATCCCCAAAGTCCTCTGTTTATAGTAGAGTATAGTCATTTTCTCTCCTTCCATTTTTACTCTCTCTATCTCTCTCTTTACTCTCACTATTTTCTCATCCTCTCTTTTCTCCCCCCCATCTTCCTTTCTCTCTCGTTTCTCTCTCCTATTTCTTCTATTATTCTCTTATCAGAAAGATATTTTCTCATAAACTGTTGCTCCGCTCAGCTTATCATTGTAAGTATTCCATCACAGACAACAGGTGATTGTAATCAATTAAGAGGTGATTATTAAGAAATGACAACCGTGGCCAATGGGCTGTGGCACTGTGTCATGAGCTGGTTGTCAAGCTGTTGTGAGAATATTAGGGCTGCCCCAATTAACATTGTTTGGGCTTCGAAGCTTCAGTAGTAATTAGTAAAGACGAATTTAAGCTTCATTATTCGATTACCATGGCAGCGGTGGAAGCTTCGAGAGCTTGGAAGCATTCAGGGCAGCCTAGAGAATACTACTAATAGCTATTGTGTTTTCCCCGAAAACCTATTGATGACATCATTACTAGAGTATTACCTCTCTGCTGTTCAGCTTAAGAAGAAACTTATTTAAAGAAAAGCAAAACCAAGCTGTACGGTATTGGTGGATTCTCCCTTTTAATACTATATGTTGTCTTATTATGTTGCCTTTTTGTTTTAATAGTGTTCACACAACTGAAGTGAGAAACTCAGTGATGTCTCTTTTCTGCCGGGAAAATGTGTTAATTCTACCTCTCCTTAGCTCCTTGCATGTCCTCGCTACTTCTGGGGTGATAACCGTGTTGACAATGATGTATTGTTTGCAGGAAGAAAATAATGAATCACTTAGAAGCATAATTATTAAATGACCATCAAACACATCTTGATACGGCTTCTCAGTTACAGTGGGTGACAATATTGTCACAAGGAAAGAAGAAATTACCTACCTGGGTTCCATCCTAGAGGCAAATCTTTCCTGTGACAAAATGGCATCCAATGTAATAAAAAAAAGTCAACAAACGAACTTGATTCTTGTACCGGATCTCCTCTCTGGTAAACAAGAATACCCTGAAGACTTTGGCAGGAGCACTCATTCAAGGGTACTACGACTATGCTTGCACCTCATGGTACCAAAGCACCTCAAAGGCGTGTGGTATATTCTAATCACAATACCTAAGGTTATTTACAGCACAATGAGGTTGCTATCTGGAAGGAAGGAAGATCACCAATGATTCAATGGTCTCCTCACCTGACTTAGTCAGATGAGAAATAAGCTTGTGCAGCCAGACAAAAGAGGAACTATGGTCCAAACTCATTTATTTGCAGAGAGGCCAAAGGTGGATAAGCATCAGGTACATACAGGAATTATTCATCATTTTTCATAAGACATGATTGTACAAAAGGATTGATGAGGTTTACATAATCAAATAGCCCAGTCACGGTGGCTCTTCACATCAAGACAGTTTTGCACATAAATAGTAGTCATGTTATGTCAATGAAAAGAGAATGTACTGAGCAATACACATGGTTAAACCTGGTCTAAGATAGGGATACACTAAACAACACCCAACAGTGGGTTCCCATGATTTACTCACATGTATAACAGCATATTCTCTGGTGGGCGATGGGGGCTCAGCATGACCCCCTGGGGATGGGTGTGTGGCTGGCCTCCCAACTAACTTTACTGATCCAATATTTATAGGTTATATGACATCATTTTTAGACTGCCTTTTAACCAATCACAATTATCTCTAAATAAGGAGTTTGTTCCAATCAGCTTTGTCTTCTGGGAGGCGATACCCCCTCCCCCTGGTTTCCTCTGTGGGGGCTAGCTGGCCCCCCCCTCCTCGATCTCCTTGTCGGTGTCTTCCTTCAGTAAACAGAGGGGGGGGGGGGCCCATGGGCCCCCGTCGGTGTGGCCTCTTGATGAGCACAGAGGCTTAACTCTAAAACCTTTTCTATATTTGTATGGTTAATGTAATAAGTTACATATATATTCAGCATTAAACCAATGTGGCGTTGTCTTATATTTTAATACCAGATTTCCTATATAAAGTATACTGAAGTAATAGTTCCTTGGTTGTGTCCCAAACAGTTTTAGCATGCGGGGGCTTTTATGACCTGTCCCCTGTGTCTCCAACTGTTCTCCTAAATACAGTTGAATAAACAGCCTTAATTTAACCCTTCAAGGTCTAAAGTAACTAGCTCCACCTTCTCAGAATTTTCCCTTTTTTTTGTTACATAATGTAAAATTACAGATTCATACCTTCAAAATAAGCCATCAATTGTCAAATTTGAGACGATAGTTTTCAATCAATGTCCTATCAAACATTCTGGTAAAATCCTAACTACTTTTCAGGATAGGACTTGAACTTGATCCAAGTTCATTCAGCTATCTGATGAGAGAACTACACTCCCAGAATTCAATGTGATCATTGTCACTAGAACCATTTCACACCTGGAGCAAAGGCCCAGTCATTCCTTTGTTATTCCAGTGAATGGACCCAGCAGGAGGCCTAGCCTAGCGACAAGCGGCCACTACATAGTTGGGTATTGAAAAAATGCTCATATCCAAAAGTAGTAGATAGATATTGGTCATACATGTAGGTATGCACTTGTCCTAATATACTAACCTACACTGTAGCACTCAACACTTTGATGAACATTGTTACTCAGCTGATAGAGGTGTGCCCTTCCTCAATAAAGCCAGAGAGAGAGAGAGAGAGAGAGAGAGAGAGAGAGAGAGAGAGAGAGAGAGAGAGAGAGAGAGAGAGAGAGAGAGAGAGATGGTATTTACAGTACTGTACCATATCACATTACCATGTACTGTATTGCAGGGTGCTAATGCCCCTTTTGCAGCATACCATGATTACTTATATTGAGATGTTTCAGTACAGTGGATGGTACAGTATATACAGTAAAGTACAGTATATATAGTACTGTAAGAAAAAGAAGCAAACCAATAACAATTTGTGGTTGTTTTTCTCTAGAATGAGAGAGAGAGAGAGAGAGAGAGAGAGAGAGAGAGAGAGAGAGAGAGAGAGAAGAGAGAGAGAGAGAGAGAGAGAGAGAGAGAGAGAGAGAGAGAGAGAGAGAGAGAGAGAGAGAGAGAGACGAGAGAGAGAGAGAGAGAGAGAAAAGAAATGATGTGTTCAGGCATCCATACTTATTGAAAAAATTATCATATCAAAAGTAGTAGATAGATATAGTCATACATGTAGGTATGCACTTGTCCTAATATACTAACCTACACTGTAGCACTCAACACTTTGATGAACATTGTTACTCAGCTGATAGAGTTGTGCCCTTCCTCAATAAAGCCCGAGAGAGAGAGAGAGAGAGAGAGAGAGAGAGAGAGAGAGAGAGAGGAGAGAAGAGAGAGAGAGAGAGAGAGAGAGATGGTATTTACAGTACTGTACCATATCACTTATTACCATGTAGGCCTACTGTATTGCAGGGTGCTAATGCCCCTTTTGCAGCATACCATGATTACTTATATTGAGATGAAGGGCTGTTGTATCAATATGTGAATCAATTATGTACTTTGTGTCTTTCCATTGGCAGGTGAAGCATGCTGTTATAAAATGCCCCTTTATGGGACAGTATGTACAGCAACAATTAGGGGCTGAATGGGACTAAGTATTCACAGAGAGAAAGAAAAGAAACTGCATCTGCATACCTAATCATGGGCCATTGGCTCTGGTATTTCACTATAAGTGATCTATTTGCAATTGAAAATCACACACACACACACACACACACACACCCACACCCACACACAACAAAACATCTGAACAGATTAAAATTAGAAGTGGTCTTGTCTTATTTAGAGAGAGAGAGAGAGAGAGAGAGAGAGAGAGTGTGGCTGTGGCCTGGTGGAGATTCATGCATGCACTCAATTCCTAAATAACATGATCATAACCAAACCAATTTCAAATGTATCATCAAGTACAAAATAGATTTGATCGTAATATTTATGAGAATGCATGTTGAATGAATGCAAGAACATTCTAGAACATCACAGTATGATGTCATAATCGAACATTCTAGCACTCAACACTTTGATGAACATTGTTACTCAGCTGATAGAGTTGTGCCCTTCCTGATGACTTGTTGTACAGAACTTGTAAGTCGCTTTGGATAAAAGCATCAGCTAAATGACTAGACCAGGGGTCTCAAACTCAATTTACCTGGGTGGGGCCGCATCAAATATTCCACAAAAAAAGGGTTTCAAGTATTCCAAAAATGTATTAATATACCCATTTGCCTCATCATAAAACCTCACAAACACCAGCAACTGAGCATTCTCAGTGGTGTCAGTGGACTCATCCACAGCTATGGAAATGCACTGTGCATTTTTTTTTATTCTATCACAAAGCTGTTTAATGAAATCATCAGCCAGTATTTCAGTTATTCTGGTTGCTGTGCGATCTGAGGAGGATTTGCTTTTGTTTGCCTTCAAACATGGTCTCCATCACTTCAGTCATACATTATTTTATTATGTATGCATCAGAGAATGGCTTCTTGTGTTTAGCCAACACCCATGCCACTGAGTGAGGACTTGGTTGCTTCACCTTTGAATTGCAGCGATTTTCACGGTTGACTTTTATTTTACTGGCCATCTTTGAACATGCCATATTTTTCTACTAGCTGCCTGCTGGCAAAACTATGCTACTCGCTACAGTACCTGCAGATTAGACTACCTGTATATGCGCTGTCAACTCTCGCTCTGACTCCGACCCGTTGAAAGAGACAACACGCATTTCGTGAAGACCCGCCCTACTCTGCCTCTGATTCGCAGACTGTGGGTAGGGGGGGGGGGGATTCTGACGGGACGCTGAATATGATTGGACCAAAGCAGTAGACAGACACAGGCAGTTGGAGCAGTGCAGCCGGACAGGAGCTTGCAGAGGAGATAGCGGAGAATTTCGAGGATACCTGCTATACGCACTGATGACAGGATATATTTCCTTCCACTTGGTATCACTATCGAATCACGTTTCAACCACTAACGTTGCTGCCATGAGCCTTCGCTATGGTAGCCTACAAGTGATAAAATAAATAAAATGCCCAACTCGCTGTACAAGAAATTCCTTCTGTGTGTGTCTGTGTGTGTGCTCTACTGGGCGCACCTTTCTACTCTAGAAAACTGCGAGATAACTCATAACTCGTACACACACGCCCTCTGTCTCTACTCATACAGTAGTTGATGTTTTAGCGCGACATGGGTATATACACGGGCGAGGATGAAAAGCATGTTAGACTACTTTTTATTCATAAGTTAACATTCCGTCGGGTCCGCGTGTATTCTCGAGAATGATAATAATAATAATGCAGTCCACCTCTTCCTTCTTTTCTTGCACATAAAAAGCAAGTAGTTAATGTTTTATCGCGACGTCATAGACTGGTCTCTGATACTACCTCTCACCTCTGCAGGGTCTAACACCTATTCACAGCGCACACACTTCTCTTGTGTGTGTGCGCGCGTGCGTGTATGTGCGTTTCGTGACGCGCTGTAGTTCTCTGGCAAACGGAGATAATTACAAGCATACCATCTAGCAAGAATTAAACGTATTTACAAGTCGTATTATGTTTAGCAAGTAAGGAGACATATATAGTACATCTCAAAGCACTCGAAATTGTCATTTTTCTATTTTTACAGATTTCTGTAAAGCGCGACTTCCAGAGCATTTATGAGTCATTCTAAATCCCTTTGTTCTCCGCCCACGGGTCCAAAAAGCCCTGTCAACCTCAAGGGGTTAACATGAGAGGGGTTTTGCCTGAAGGCTCCTCAGGAATGTCACACAACACTGCCAATCATTCCAGTAGCCTCCATGTAATGCTACAGTTCAATATTAAAGCATTATTTTGAATTAACTATTATAACAGATATTTTCAGTTTCAGGGTTGATCTAACAGTCTGCTCAAGTCAATATACCATAGGCGCTAAAAACTAACTTACAAACATCTCAAAACAAACTGGTCAGACTACTGCTTGACCTTACTCCTAGAACCCACCTCACCCCTGCCCACTTTGACAACCTAGGATGGCTTAGAGTAGAAGACAGAGTACAGCAACTTGCAATGGGCCTGGTCTACAAGATACACTACACGACCAAGGTACCCATGTACATGTCAAAATACTTCCCAAAGGTCAGTGAATACCATGATCACACAACACCAGAGGGAGCTCCACAAATCATGTTAAACCCAGATTCGGCTCAAACAAGGGACTAAACACGTTTAGCAATTATGCCACATCAATGTGGAACGCCCTACCCACAGCTGTAAAGGAATGTGAATCACTACACACTTTCAAAACCACTCTCAAAGAACACCTAAACTCGCGTCCAACAGGTTGGGTACGCTGACTTTTTTGTTTGCCGGAAAGTGTGGCGCCTCCGTCTACTTTCTACTGCCGTAAAGCAGTAGCATAGTGTTGTAAAGTGTCGCAAGGTGTAGTCTCGTTATCTTTACACTAAGAGGAATAATTTATTTCAGTTTTTCTTTTAGGTTGTTATCTTGTACTATGTAATGCTCTCTTCTTTTCAGGTTGGACTGAGGGTATTATTATTATAAAAATAATATATATATATATGTATATATTGAATTATTAGTTGTATTTATATATATATTTTTCCCTTTAATGAATCTTGTCACTGAAATGTACACTGTACCCTTTCCAACCTCATATGTGGTACTAACTTATCTTACCATTTGTAAAGTTACTACTGAGCTACATATACATAACATAAACAGACAAAGCTCAGTGAGGTGGAGGTTCTGGCCTACTCACCTAAATCCTTGGGCCTAAGGGGTCAAGGATCAATGTGCCAGTCTTGTTTTCTGTTTTTTGTTTTTATGTTTTCTGTGTGTGCCAGTTATGTGTTCTGTCTGTTTGTCCTGTCTCTGTGTGCTCTTGTGTTTTATAATCTTTTATGGATCTGCTTTTCTCTATGTTTGGTCAATGATAGTATCCTTATTAAACGTATGAACAACTGGATAGTGTTAAAGGTTTGAAAATTATTCATTTGAATATCAGAAGCCTTCGTACCAAAATCACTCTACTTCGTGCATGGGTTGAACTATAAACCAAATATTATAACCCTGTCTGAAACCTTGCTCTCCACTAGAATATCTAATAATGAAATTAAACTCACAAATTATGTCTTATATAGAGCTGACAGGGGAACAAAGGGAGGTGGTTTAGCCACATATGTGTCATCCACTCTGGCTTCCGAACTAATTACACCTGTTGTTGAGCCGTCTCACTTTGAGAGTATTTTTGTAAAGGTAACTCTGCATGAAAACAAGTATATTACTATAGGAAATATTTACAGACCTCCTTCTTCACCTGCTGAATCCCTTAATTCTATAGCCTCTACCATAAACTCTATAAGTAATAAAAACGAACTTATTATTCTGGGAGACTTTAATAAAAATTGGATTGATAAATCATCTAACAAACAAAAAAGCATATTTGGTCATTTGAATTTAAGCCAGCTAATTAATGAGCCCACTCGTGTCACACCCACATCTCAATCTCTAATTGACTGGATACTGGTCTCTCATCCAGATAGAATTTTAAAATCAGGTGTAATGTCTGATTGTTTCAGTAACCACTCACTTGTGTACTGTATTTGGAAAATTAAACTTCCTAAATCACCACCCAAACTGATTAAAATCAGGCAATATAAAAAAATGAACATTGGCCAATTTATCAATGACGTGATTTCCATCAATTGGGATAGGTACCAACTAATACCAAATGTTCACTGTGCTTGGGACTTCTTTCTCTCTGAGTTTACTAAAACTATTGACAAGCATGCTCCTTATAAAAATATAAAAGTCAAAGGAAGGCATCTCCCCTGGATTACTTCGGAACTTATAGGTATTTTCAGGCAGAGAGACAAAGCTTGGGCAGCATCTCGTAAATCTAAGGATCCTGCTGACTGGGAAAAGTACAGGCAGTTGAGAAATGTGTACAAAACCATGACCAGAAATGCAGAAGCCAATTATTATAGAGAGTCTCTTACTCGTGATTTTAAAAATCCCAAAAACTTTTGGAAGAAAATAAAAGACTGGTTTGGATAAAAATATATCCTCCAACCAAATAAGAGTCAACAATATTATTTTACACAATCCTAATTTAGTCGTGGATGCATTCAATCAACACTTTTCTTCTGTCTCTTCTCCCACAATGCATGATCCTTATATTGCTCTTAACAATATTCAGCCCTGTAACAGCTCCTTCTCTTTTAAGAAAATAACACCTGTTGAGGTCCATGCTGCAATTAATGATCTGAAGGTAGGTAGTGGTCCCGGGTTAGATGACATTGAGAACAAATTTCTAATTATAGCATCACACATTATCATGTATCCACTCTGTGATCTCTTCAACATGTCATTATCCACTTGTGAAATACCGGCTATCTGGAAGTGGTCTTGTATCACTCCTTTGCATAAAGGGGGTGATTTTCTAGAACCTAATAATTACCGTCCAATCTCAATTATCTGCTCCACTATAAAAATATTTGAAAAGTTAATTTATAACCAATTATCATATTATCTAGATGAACACAATATATTATCACCCAATCAATCTGGCTTTAGATCAAATCATTCCACAACTACAGCACTATTGAAACTTACTAGTGATATTTTCTCTGCCTCTAATAATGGTAACTTGACTGGTGCTATTTTTATTGATTTAAGCAAGGCCTTTGATCTCGTTGACCACTACCTCCTTTTAGATAAATTATATTCTGTTGGTTTGTCAAGGAATTCTTTATTATGGTTTAATTCCTATCTGCATAATAGAAAGCAATGTGTAGCAATTCAAGGTAGAAAATCTGATTTATTAGTTCAACAAAGAGGTGTGCCGCAGGGCTCAACTCTTGGTCCACTTCTTTTTTCTATTTTTATAAACGACCTCCCTTCAATTATTTCTGAATGTTGTATTCAGCTCTAGTTTCAAGTTTCAAGTTCAAGTTTCTTTAATAGTTGTCATACAGAAGTACAGAATACTTTTATACAAAATGCTTCTTACTGTTACGCTCCAGAGACTGTGCAAGACAAGATAAGTATGAAATAAAATAACATAGTATAGCATGTAAATTAGAAGTAAAAAAAATGAGGTCACAGTGTTCAGTATAGACATATGTACAATGTTCGATGCAGAGTAGACGTAACTGAGTTACCATATAATATACAATACTGTGTAGTGTACTAATATACAATACTATATAGTGCAAGGCAGAAATAGGATGAGGTGCAATTTAGGTACAATTTACAGTAGGTGTACGAGTTGTAGTGCAAATCCTTTATCAATAAATATAAAGTGTGTTTGTGTGATCTAAAGTGTGGAGAGTGGGTGCTGCAGTGTTTTGTTTGTTTAAGTGAGTGTGTGCGTGTGGGTGTGTGTGCTGTGTGCATTTTATGGTTGTTGCATAGTGTTTATTGTTCGTTTAGCAGCCTGATGGCCTGGGGATAGAAGCTTACTGATGACACAGTAATTTACACCTCCAAATCCACTCTATCACACATTGAATTAGCTCTGCAATCTGATTTTAATTCCTTGCAACATTGGTTAGCTGCTAACAAATTACTACTCAACAAAAGCAAATCATATACAATGATCTTTGGTACTCCCCAGTGCATCAAATCTAAAGCCAAATCTTGTGTATGTGCTATTCATAGTTTAGATGGTACACCTTTACAAAGAGTCGAACACACAAAATACTTGGGTGTTTGGCTTGACTCTGAATTATCATTTAAGTGTCACATTGATCATATTGTAAGAAAAATGAATCTTAGTGTGTGTATTCTCTATCGCTCCAGAAACTGTTTAACTCTTTCTGCTAGAAAAAAGCTTGTAATTCAACTTATTTTGCCACTTATGGATTATGCAGATATTGTCTACCAGGTTGCATCCAAAACAAATCTCATTCCTCTCAATACATCTTACAATAAATTATGCAGATTTGCTCTTGGATGCCCTTTTACAACTCATCACTGTCTAATGTATGAAACACTG